>NW_017728911.1:2181241-2237540 GCF_001723895.1 Crocodylus porosus | reverse complement strand
ACTTCCTTCAGGAAAAAAAAAATTCCGGTTTTTGTCGCCGCAGATGCGCGGGGGAGGGGGGGTGATGCGGGAAATAGTTTCTTCCCGCCGTGTCTAGGGAGGAGCTGGGCTCCGCCGCAACATCTTGTTTCGGTTTAGTTTCCCCTGCGGTGACTAAGAGCGGGTCGGAAGCGGGATCAGACATCTTTCCCCCCCCCAGCGATGCTGCTGGGCTGCGACCGGCTCTGCCCTGTCTGTGCAGGCAGCCGAGACATTCGCTTCTGCTTCACCAAGGGTTATGAAAACCATGTTTGATCCTCTGCTTTCAGAGTCAGATGTGCGTGGATGGTGCTTTTGTTGCTAAGCAGTGGAGACTTCACTTCTGTCTCCTCAGATTAATACAAGTAGACTTGTTTTTCTCTCTTTCCCCTCTGCTTTTTTTAAACTTTTTTTTTTTTAATGTGCTTGTCTTCAATAGCCTGATGGCTAGGGCATAAGGTAACAGAAATCAGTGCTGGGCTCTCAGATCTGTGTGTGAGCGTTAATCTCTGCATCATCCATCAAAGGCTTTTTGTTGCCTTCTGAACTGGGCTCCTATAAATAGCTGCTCCTTAGCCTTTATTTATGCTACAGAGGCCTAGCAGGGTAATACTACCTTTCATCCAGCTCTGAGGCCTCGTGGAAGAGGGCTACCTCATTTCCTAGAACAAGGCAGTTAAGTGGCCATGCCCAGCCGTACCTTTCTAATAGGTTGCTTGAGACTAGAATACTGTAGATATGATGGGACTTAATACCCAATACAGGGATCCTGGTTTTCTCTGATTTTGAAGAATTCCCCAATTTCTGGTTTTAAAAACAAAAGTAACCCCAAATCCAGATTCTTCCATGATTAAAATAAAATGTCACTATAGATGTGTGTATACTTGTGGTGTTTCATTTAAATCATGGAGAAATGTGGATGTGGGGTTACTTTTTTAAATCTGAAAATTGGGGCATCTTTTAATTTGGAGAGAACCAGGATCCCTGTGTATTGTACTGTGATAATTTCTGTAGCTAGTTCTCAGTCCTGTACTCCCAGTGATGCCAGTTTAATAGCAACAAATTCCTCTGCTGTCCCAGCAGAGGAGCAATTCTGCTGTGACTCGATGCATACGTATTTGGGCCTGTGTGTTTTAAGATCTTTCTGGAAGTACGATCTGCTAGAAATTCTGGCAAGTTGGCAATGATGGTGCAGGCTGTCTGTCACTGCAGTGAATGTAGGAGTGGAGGGAGCTGCATCCCCTAATTTTGTTCCAGTCTGCTGTCATGTGAAAGGAAGAACATGGCATTTCAACTGCTAACGAATAACAAGACTTCAGTGTAATGAACACATCGCATTCTCACGTTTCTCATCTAAATCATCTAATTCAGACTCTGCTTCCAGCAGGGAGGGAGGGGCAGTTTTGACTTCATAAGGTCCAAAGAGGAATCCATTTAGGTGATGCTGTAAGGAGGTAAGGTCAGGACAAGCCATGTGGCAGCTCTGTCTCTTTCCAGTCCTTTGGCTTTGGACAAGCAATTTCTAGTCCTGGGGGAGATTAGGTAGCCCATCCCCTTCTTGAAAAGCATCTGAGTTTAGCTGCAGTGTGGTGTGATGAACAGCACGTAGGAGAAAAGAGCTGCAGTACCTACTGGCCGCCACCACTGAATTACTTGCGCAGGAAGGCTTTGGCTAAGAGGGGCAGTGCAGTTGGAATAGCACAGGGCTGTGACCCGTCTCTAACCTCAGCTAGTTTTGAATCTTTTTCTCTGCAAATCCACTTGTATCCTGCTGCCTCTGGATGGTCACAAGCCTTGTTTACTGGTAGCACACGAGTAGGCTCTTGAGATTTCCTGAAATAGCCTAACTTTAGCTGCACATGCTATCAAAGCAGTATAGATAAGTGACTTGCCCTTTGTCTGCACCAAAAATACTCCTCTTTTTCTGGATAGGTTATTGGCCCTCACTTACCTGTGTTGATCTGATACAGTTAGCTCACCTGCAGACAGCTCAGTTTTAAGCTTGTCCTAGGACTTGGCTCTCTCTGGGAGGAGCAAACTGAGCTGGGTCATATGTTGAGCTGACAGCTAATCCTTGCTCATCCAGAGAAAGTGCTGATGTCATGCAGTACAGCTGTTCCAACATGACCTTTTTCAATCCTGTTAAATTTTTCCTCTGGAAGTCAGAGGAATGTTAGCATCACAAAGACAGGCAGCAAATGTATAATTGAAGAGAGTGCATGTCTGCAATTGTCATTTGGGTCAGGTGCTTTAATACTTCAGCTGAAGTGACAGGTGGAGATTCCTGGATCATGCCCAATATCACAGAAAAGAAATTGCTTGGAAAATGGGAGCCATTTTGCCTAGTTACATAACAGTGCAGGGTATCTCGCACAAGAACCACAGAGAAGCAGAAAATCCTGTTCTGCTTCCCAGAAAAGGAGTTGCTGAATCTTTCTACTCAAAATAAAAGTCAACTTTCCTTGGAACATATGTAAACCTGACACAGTCCCTTGGATCTTAAGGCTAGTTCTTGGCCTTCTGTGCCTTGATAGTAAACTTACCACAGATGAGAGACCTGAGCTTCCCAAATATAGAACAAGCTCCTCTCACTCTTGCCTCTTATTCCTTAATACCAGTTCTGAGCTGTGCAGGCTGTAGAAGAACAACTCAACATAACTGCTCTTGGCTTTGTAATATGACTAAACTTGTGCTACGTATTAGAAGACCAGTAACTCGCTTCATTTGTGGTACAAGGTTACTTGAATTCAGGTATTCAGAGGCATGAAACCTAGAATATAAATCCAGTGTCTAATCTAACTGTCCTTTTACCTGCATGTAATCAGTCTCCTGGCTCTTGCAGGCCTTAAAAACGGGGCCATTTCACTCTCATCCAAAAAAAAAAAAAAAAAGAGGTGGCGCTGACTGCTGTGTAAGAACTGGAAGGATACTCATGCTTTGGGACATTCCCTGTGAGCTTACTGAGAAGACTAACAAAATGCTTTTTTTTTTTTTTTTTTGTTTCCCCTGAGACTCGAGACTCTCAGCAGTTGTAACATGAGGGGACAGGGGAAGTACCTGCTCATCATTAGCTGAGACTTAACCCGTGAAATGTGTATGGGGGTGGAGGCTTTGTAGAGGAGAGAATTGCCCAGTACTCTGCCATGCTGGAGAAAAGAGGAATTGTTGAACCAAACCAGTTGGCAACCCGTGCTGTGGTTTTGCCAGCAAGACTATACCATGTGCTTGGACACCATCAGTAGGAAGAGTTATCTAGTCTCGGGGCCTCCCTGAGTTTCCTTTGCTGGAAGCTGCGTAGATGTCTGCTGCTCCTAGAATGTTGAAAAATGCGAAGATTCAAGTGCTAATTTTGTGTGATGCTCTTCTCATTTAGAATCACTAATTTATTAACTTCTCTCTTTCTTGAGGAGAGAATCTTCCTTAAGCCAGGCAAATGCTTAACTGTCCCAAGTGCTGAAGTTTTTCAAGCCTATGAAAAGTACTTGCCCTTCTGATCAGTGACATTGATTTGCGATCTGTCAGTATTAGTGTGGTGGAGGGTTATTATCCCCTTCCTACCTACTTAATTATTTGTATTTGTTTGCAAAGGGAAGCAATAAATAGAATCTGCCCTCTTGTGCCCTCTCTGTTCTGTCAAGAACCATACAAGGTTTAACTTCTCAACACCATGTCCTTGCCAGGCATAGCTAGTATTGGAGCATGCTAATAGTGAATGAAAGCCTAAGACGGATCAGTTTACACGTCTAAGCCAGATGCGTGATGAGGTTTGATTCCACAGTAACCTGGGTTTTTATTGTTTGCACCTCTGTCTTGCATAAATATTTAATGAAACCATGGCCAACTTGTGGCACAGTTACTACTGATATCATGGGCTGTGTGTGGGGGGGGCGGGATGCAGTAGAAGTGAGGAGCCAGAAGGAGCAGCAAATTGGGCAAAGGAAGGGAATAGAAGTGGCACTTAAATAGAGGGTGGTGCTAACTTGTGGCGCACGTGCCACAAAGCTGACCCTCACTAGTTTACTGTAGTAACGATGGCAACCATACCATTTTAATTCCCAAGTCCTGACCTGGTAAGGAATACCTTAAAGGAAGATGCAAAAATATAGAGTACAAATAAAGCTGAACTAAGGACACCTGCAAAAAAAAAAAGCAGATTTTGTGTCTATATTCTTACTGCTCCCTTTCTTTCTCCTCGTGCAAAAGCCAGGGTCTCAATGCCCATGACCAGTTTCTGTGATCTACTTGTGAGCAATCTTTTTCCAGTGCAACTCATAAGGGGGATTCTGACTGCAAATGAAACTCTTCTCTAATTTCCCTTCTCCAGTAATTCTCACCACAATGTGTGAAATCTGAATTGGTGTCGTTTGTAAATGACTGTCATTTTCCATGAACTGCTGGCTGCCATTAAAAGGGGTGGTGGGGCAAGGCGCTTATTTGCTGTGGAAAAGCTTGTGACTTAGAACTGCCTGTTTTCTTCTCTAATAGTTCATCATAGCCTGTAGGTACGTGCTAGAGAGCTAGGTGATGTTTCTAGCATCAGCCACAGGAGACATCTTGGACCGCACACAATGCCCATTAACATCATTTGGTCAGTGGAGAAGTGAAGACCTTTTGTTGCTGCAGTTCATTCTCTGAGTAGTAGTTCTCAACCTTGTTAGACTCCAGGTGACCCTCAAAATGCTAACTCTTAGCTTTCGGTCTCTGATAATTACTATGATGATTATTTTTCTATGGAAAAATAGAGCAATTCTGCTGTAGCAAAGAACTTGGACTGTAACAGGCCAACATTATTTTAACACTCCAGGTTCTTATTTGAGGTCTCTGGGTTCATCTTGTGAAGCATGTGTGAATGCACTTAACAGTGATAATGTTGTGAGGAAGCCCAAGGTACCCTTTAAAGAGTTTGCAGCTCCCCAGAGCGCTGCTTCACGTTGGGTGAGAATCACTGTCCTTAGAGTGTTTGTAATTATGCAGCCTCATGGCATACAGCTAAACCACCAAATAGAAAATATTATCTAAATGCCTTAATAGGTGTTGAGTAACTGGAATCTAGAATAACATGGGTGGATGATATTTGCCAGTAAGCTAGTGTTAATCAGAATTTAAAACTAGTTTTGCTTTCTTAGGAGGATCTCAGAAATGTTCCCTCTGTAGAAATGACTTCGACACTAATTTCTGATGACTGACCTTGCATTAATTTGGCTCAGATAAACCTATCAAAAGACCAGGAGTGGCTTTATAATAAAGTCTGAGGCATAATGTTTGTGCACAGAGTGGCTTGCTGGGAAGCGGACTTTATATGCTCAACTAAAGGGCTCTCCCTAGCACACTTATACAAGTACTGCAAGTGAGGGAGCCCATCCCATGCCTCCAGCCCCCATAAAATAGTCTTAGGGAGGGAAGCAGTGTTCATGCTTGTGTAATAATGTAACATTGTGTAATAATCTAGCCATGTGGCTCCTGCTTTCTGCTTCATTGGGTCGGCAGCTTCCAGTAGGGCTGGAGAAGAGACTGACTTGAGGTTTTCCTTGGTCTGAATTTCTGCATCATGATGAGGATGTACTGAGTCAAGTCATGCTATATGAGAGCCTGCACGCGAGACTCTGCACGTAGGTGCAGGGAGGCGATTGGCAGAAGTGGAGGAGGGAGGGAGGGAGGGGCTAAGCATAGTGAAGCCTCTGACGCAGCTGGTGCTCTCCTCTGGCATCAATGTCCAATACGTGGTCAGCTGATCTTCCCTTGTTGGGGGCTGTTGTTGAGGATTACCCTGGGTGTCTGGCTAAGCGTATTGATTTGTTAGCTGGGACTCTCTTTAGTATGACAGCACTGAATGTGTTGCTGATGGTCAAACAAGAATGCTAGCTGTATGCTGAGCACTGTGGCTTATTAGATTACAGGAAGTGCTGCCACATGTAGTTCATCTTCCTATGGTCTCTAGTTTTCCTTAGCAGGACAAATGTAATACTGCTGTTTATAGTCTCCTCTGACACAACAATCTAGAGTGCATGAACTTCTAGTCTTGTTACAGAGGCAATGGCTGGGACTGAATTAGGCACAAGATGACTATGTATCCCATAAAGCAACTTTGTTTCTAGTTCTGCTGTAACTTTTTGTACCTGCTACAGGCGCTAATAAGCAAAAATTCAGTTGCTAGCGCTGCACAGTCTTTCCTGGTCTTCTATGGATAGCTTAGTTGGCCTACATTGAAAAAAGTCTCTCTAACTGGATGAAGGTGCTTGTACCTCTTGAGTAAGGCAAGATCTAGATAATCCTCCTGCTGCTGTTGACAGACTGCAGGAGGATTGAGAGCTGGAGAGAAGAGACAAAGATGGGAAATGGTGGTTTTGGCTGGAAAGGCCGTCTTGGATTCCAGCAAACAGGGTGGGTAATAATCAGTGTCTGGGGTCCTAATTACTGGTTGCCTGCAGATGAGTGTCCTTCCTTTAAAAACAAAGTGGAGCCACTTGGTTCAGTGCCTTGCATTGGAACTAGAATTTTTCATTCACCTTGGTGTGCTGCTTGCTTGCTTGCTTGCTTGCTTGTTCCTTTTAGGGATACATTTCGGAATAAGTGGGTATGTTGCTTTCCTGCAGAGGCTGGTGTGTTGTGTAGATGCACACCTCTTTGCCTGCCACCCCTTGAGCCAAGGAAGACTTTCTCTGGTTTCTCAGATCGTTTCTAATCAGGGCCCAGAACAAAAATTCAGATACCTTGGGTGTGTCTGGTGATACAGAAAGGCTTACCTTTCCTGGGGTTATTTAATATCCGTGGATTGTTTGGGGTCAGTAATGAAGGGGCATCACTCCCACCCACCCTTTAAATGCTAAAGAAGTTAAGTTGTTTGTTTGTTTTTTTTTCTTCAGAGGGTTGTCGGTCAGTTCCTCTTTCATATTGTTCTGGTTTCCAAGCCCTTGGGTGGAAGGTAACTTAAAGCACTAGGTTGTATGAGGCTGAAAACTTGCATAGGTGCCTTGCCTAGGTGCTGTAATTAATAAAATGTAAGCCTATTATTCAGCTATCCAGACTTAAAAGGTTGGGTGTAAATTCCTGCAGGTTTAATGCGTATCTTTGGCAGTTGGATATAAAAGCTTCAACTCGGAAAAGAAAATCTGTGCTGCTCTTAGTTACAGACAAGGTGCATGTCTACCAAGACTCTTAAATATGTAACTAAAGATTAAACCACTCGGGTCTAACTTTTGGGTACCGTAATGGTAGTGGTGGGTGGGTGTATGCCTCTTCCGTAGCTGAGTTGCCAGCTTGTGTTCCATACCGTGGGAATTTTGAAGCAAACAACTGTCAGCAGCTAGCTATCAATATATTCTGAGTTCTGACAATCAGGATAGCAGCTTTTTTCCTAGGGCAGCATTAAGATAGCAAAGCTCTTAAACAGTCATCTTGAGCTGGAGACTTCTGCCATGCTTTTCACTGGAGCTATTGCAACTTAAGCAGTGCAAGTTCTTTTAACCATACAGTAATCATAAGAGGGATAGTCTGAGATCACCATTTTGCTATGCTGTTTTTCTCTCTCTTTCTTTACCACCATCAGTCCCTTGTGCAATAAGCAAATATTTAGTCTAACCAGATCCTTTCAAAAGAAGCTAAACTCTGATGCTTCTTAGACAGCCAGGGCTATTTACAAAGAAAATTCGGTTTTTTCCAAACAAGTTCTAAACAGTTTCTTTTGGCGCTTGTACTATATTTGCATGTCTTAGAATCCTGACAACTTCCATTAAATGCCCGTTGACATTGTTACAAAGGAACAGAATAAACTAGCCGTAGAGAACAGACTGGTATTTCAGTCTAGCATTTACTTCCATATAACTTGGCAGTCTTTCAGAACATCTTTGCCATGCTGTTGAATTGGAATACTAGTTTAAAGAGCTAACATCATCACTATGTATACATAGCTTAAATAAGAAATATTGAACAGACTGCATGCGTGATGCAACTTAAGTACAAAAAACTGATGGTGAAATGCACTAACGCCAAACAAAGTTACTTTGAGTTTTCTAGAAATCTTGGCTAACTCTATTAGAGTATATTTAGCTTCTGAGTCTAAAAAATTTACCTGCTAGCATAACTCTTCTCCCTTTTCTCCTAGGCAAAGAACTCCAGCAACTATGTCGAAACACCATGATGCAGGAACTGCTTTCATCCAAACCCAGCAGCTACATGCTGCCATGGCAGACACTTTCCTGGAACACATGTGTCGCCTGGACATCGATTCTGAGCCAACCACAGCACGAAACACTGGCATTATCTGCACCATTGGTAGGATTTTTTATTTTATTTATTTATTTTTTTAAGTATTGGGTCTAAGGGGGGGAAGGAAGGCGGGTACAGCATGTCAAGAACACCAAAGACTTGTAGGATGAACCCTAGGAAGACTTGGATATTTAATTTGGGATATTTGCAACATGATGGCCAAGGCTAAACTCGTGAAGTTTTCCACCTACATTCTTTTCCCAGTCCTGACTTTAGTGGAAGCTGGTCTGAATAGCTGAACTCTAAATTGTGGCTAATCTTGCCTTCCCGCTTCAGATAGTGGCCCAAGGCACCAGTGTTTTGTTCTGTTTTGTTTTTGGTTTTTTTGTTAGTCTCCCTATCTCCATCTGCACGCTGCACAGGAGGGAAGAAATTGCTGCAATTGGCTTGTCCCCAGTTCTCAGTATAGGCTGAAATAGCTCTTTTAGATAGGCAAGTCACAGTTGTTACTTTGTTGAAATGCTCCATTCTCCATTAGGACCTTTTGGCTACTGCGGTTGTCTTCCTGTATATCATCACTTCCTTCCCATCAGATCTCAGCTGATGGACAAAAATGTAGCATTAAGTCTAGTGCAATTCTGTGGTACTGCTTAGAGGAGCTACCTGGGTGTGTGTTTATAAAAGCTTCTTACTGAGATCTTGGATGAGTTCAGTGTTTTGGAGCTTTGAGGACCTGGAGCAAGTTGGTGTGTGCAGTTTCTGTAAGTCCAGCAAGGAGATGTGCACTGTGTGTATTCAGTATCTATGAATAAATGGATTGGTTTAGGAGTAGAGGGGTTTGCTATGTGAAATAGCAGAACTAGGAATGATCTTGTCTTGAGTTACCTTTTTTAAGTTTTACGGACTTTAAATTTTTGACCGTCAACCTGTTTTCCTTCTTTTAGGCCCAGCCTCCCGCTCGGTGGAAATGCTGCAAGAAATGATTAAATCTGGCATGAATGTTGCTCGCCTCAACTTCTCTCATGGAACTCATGAGGTAAGGGTCTGGGTTGTCAGTGAGTGCTGCCTAATGTTTTCAGTAGCAGATACTTAAACCAAGATGAGGCCTGAAGAACAGTGCTAATTAGCTTTTGGGAGGTGTATCTTCTTGTAAGAAAGTGCTTTCTTTCAAAAGGCAGATTAAGCCTACATCTTCCTGATGGTGTTTAGCAAGGTGCGACTTAAGCATATGCATCAGTCCACTCTAAGCAAAAGAAAAACTTAGTCCCTCCTGTCCACACGCCACCAAAAGAATCATAGCTGGAATTCTGTTTTCAAACTCCTGGAGAGCCTACAGTTCAGAGTCCATTAACTGTCACTTGTATCTTATGACAACTTGCTACACTTGAACCAATGTTCGGTTACAGGTTCTCAAGAGACTCTTCCCTTTTTGTGGCTTAGACTATCGCAGTATCTAGAAGCCTGTTCTTGTG
Source organism: Crocodylus porosus (assembly GCF_001723895.1). Classification (NCBI taxonomy): domain Eukaryota; kingdom Metazoa; phylum Chordata; order Crocodylia; family Crocodylidae; genus Crocodylus; species Crocodylus porosus. The sequence goes on along the minus strand of NW_017728911.1, from coordinate 2,227,845 downwards.
CTTTGTGCAAAAAGATGAGGTTCCCTTCTCTGAACTTGCTCTCTAAAGAGATTCGTCCTGTTTCTGAGTGCTTTAATCTTTTGATCTAGCTTCTTAACAGTGGCTTTGTCTTAGAAAAGTACAGTTTAGCATTCGTGTAGAGTCCTTATGTTCAGTCGACCAGAATCTGAACTCCTCTATTTGGTTAAAATATGAGCTGTGATGCTTGAGGCTGCTGGCCTATATTCCCCTGCAACATCTTTTGAAACAGACGACTGTTCTGTCGTTGCTGCTGCCCTTGAAAGAGCAGTCCTTTAAAAGCAAGTAACTGTGTTGCAGTGAACATTCAGTTCTTCAAACTACTGAAAATAGGCATTATGCAAGTAGGCGATTAGTCCTGCTAAAACTGCTTTCTTCAGAATCTACAGGAGTGTTTTCTGGACCAGGATGTAATACCACTTCTGCCCCGCAGCCCCAGGTTTTGGTGTTTTAACATATGGAACACATGGTGAACATCACTTGGCTTATTTCTTTACTAATAAATTCCTAATTCAATGTATGTATCCTATCCCTGGGGTCTGCAAGTAACTGTAGTTTCCAAGTTTTGGAAGCAAACTTATGGCTACTGCAGAGAGGTTCTGGTGAACTAGCTGGCAGAGTTTTGTTCCAACAGGTACAGAATAGCTGTCTGGCATTTAGGGGGAGGCTTGTGCAAGAAACAAGGTCACAAGAAATGCACACCATTTGTTAAGGCAGGCGAGCCCTCTTCTTGCTGATATAAATAGACTGGATTCCTCCCTGTGACCTGAGAAGTTGAAAGGGTCCCATTCCCTAATACGGATTCCCTGGAATGCTACCCAGGGCCTTTCTATTGGCTGTCCTTTAGCTTTCAAAATGTCAGGGACTCTGTGTAGACTAACAGCTGTAGGTGGCTTTAGTAGGACAGATAGTTAACTCCTCAAGCTGGGTAAGAACGTGGCTGCTTACCCCCACTCTTAATCTTTAAAGGGCAAAGGGCACTAAACGTATGCATGAGAGAAACCACAGTTGACCTTCTACTTGCGTCTTGTGCAGTAAATGTAGGTAAACTGAATGTACAAGAACTCTCAACTGTTAGGGTTATGTCAGTGAATGGGCCAGAGCTCAGCAAATATTTGCTTATGTATATAGCAAGTGCAACTTAAAACAGTCCTTTTAACAGCCGTTAACTGAAGGTGACCGGGGTTCACTATTGGTCCTGCTGTTAAGTGGGTGAGGGCTTATGATCAGTTGTGAAGCTACTCTGGTTAACTATACATTGTACTAGCAGAAATGGGAAGTGGCATGTTCTCTAACTTCACTTCAGGGGTCACGAAAGGGAGGGGATACAGGAACTCTTCTAAACTCTTTCCCTCTAGAAATTCTGTTTTTCTTCTTTTGGTTGCGTAGCATAACATGGCAGGATTCCCGTGTTAGCTGTCATGTTTATTGCAAAGTTTCCCAGTACCATGGCCTTCCCAGGCCATGATCAGTCACTTTATTCTTTCCTGCCCCAGCCCTTCAGATGCATCTGGAACACTTCCACCTTATGGGGTGAAAAATCTCCACGAACATTTGCTAGTATTGCATACCTCAGTTCTTGTGTCTTGATGGTGTATGCATATACATGTGCTGGAGTGGGAGGGAGCTTGACTCCAGTATTAGCTAGTCTTGTACTTGGCTGGAAGCGCTTCACAAATAGCAAAGCTGTTTATTTCATTTTTAATATGGTTTCCCAAAAACTGAGGGGCATGTATATGGTGATTATTTGTGGTACTTTTCGGTTCATCTTCTGCAGACCTGCTGTGGTGCACACTTCTGGATTCCTTCATCTGGCAGTCCATAGTGGTGTATGTTTTGCCTCAAAGTACCTCCAAACCTGGGGGATGAAACTATCCTTCCAACTTGTCTTTCATTATTTTTATGCACCTTTCGTTGTAACAGACAAATTATCAAGTGTGTACGAATAGCTTAATTTGGACTAAGTGACAGTAAGCTCTTTGTTTGGGTGAGGGGGATATGAAACCAAGGTAAGTGTTACCACATTAATTCTGCCTTGTGCTCTTGCCAGTGAAACCAAATCAGTCTACCAATGCAACCAGAGATGGGGCAACAAAGTGTATAGGCTGTAAGAACACTAGTGACCCCATCTTGGTATTTATTTTGGTTCCCAACCTCGCTGTGATCTTCAATTTTTTGTTTTCAGCATTCTAGATTAAGCAGGCAAACAAAAATAAATCCTGCTTTCTTCTTTCTACATTCAAATATTGGGCAAGGTACTTGTACAACTTCAAATACTACTATTAAGACTTTCATGAGCTACCCCAAGTGTTAAAATGTGGAAAGATTTTTAACTCCTACATATCAATCTTCTGTAAAGTACTAGTAACAAGGAAAAGTATTTGCAACCTAATAGAAGTGTATACTTTTATATGAGGGGAAGGGGGATGGTGGGGGGGAATGGGTAGTCTTACCTGGCTACATCTATCTAGCTTTGTTTCAGTCGATGTGTATTCAGTTGAGAACCCTCTTAGCTCAAATCAGCCTTTTGCCAACAGCTGTCTGCTGAAGTTTACATAACCTTGGCTAGAGAAAGTGCTCTTGGTGTCAGAGTGGCTGTTTGATCAAACTAAGCAAATTGTTTTTATATTGATCACCTTTAAAGGTGGAAGTCATTGGCGATAGTGAGGCACTCCGCCTGCACTAGAGGTGAAGCTCATCTTAGCAAAGTGTTCTTGTATGTATGAAAATCAAATACATTCTTCTAATCACTGAGGTGAAGAGCTTGGGATTTAAAAAACACAACAAAAACAGACTAACAAATTTGTTAGTCAAATGGGTGACGTATTACTTGGAAAGTAATTACCTTGCCTTTTAGAAGGGGTATAGACCTGGGGATTATGGAAGGAATTTTCCCAGGAATTGGCTTCTTTGAAGCTGGCTACTACAGGATATTGTCTCTGTCTGTGACTGCTATACTCAGTATACTAATGTGACTGAAGCAGTACAACTTGTTTTGACAGGTTCTTGCATTCAGTTTACATAAGTGAGATCTTCATAGCTAAGCCTAAGTGAAAGCTTAGTTTACATTAAACTGTTCAAGAATGGAGTTAGGTGATTGTCAGAGAGGGGGGAGGCACATTGCTTATAGGCTTATATAGTTTTTGGGAGAACTTGTCTCCTTACTGCAAACAAGAAGTATTGCATGGACAAGACTTCTAACAATTCTCTGTGGTTCTTCCTAGTACCATGCAGGCACAATCAAGAATGTGCGTGAAGCCACAGAAAGCTTTGCTTCTGATCCTATCACCTACAGACCTGTGGCTGTTGCTCTTGACACCAAGGGACCTGAAATCCGAACTGGACTTATCAAAGGAGTAAGTGTGGCGTATGGTTTTTGTTTTTAATGCAGCCTAAGATTATACACACAACTGGTTTTAAATAAAAAATACCTTGAGGGAACTAGATAATTTGTATGCTGTAATAGCAGCCTTCCTTCTGAGCCAACCAACCTCTTAGCAGAAGGAAGAAGCTGTAACCTTTCTGTGACTTCATCAATGCTTGCTATTTCCCTGACAGTGGATGAGTTAAATACCATACAGAATGGGGTGTGACAGTGGGACACCTTGCGAGCAGTAGTTTCCTGCCATCCAAACCTATTCTTTCCTGTTATTGTCTGTCTGCCCAGGATTTCTCTTGGCTTGTGTAGAGCAGACTAGATAGAGGTGTGGCTGCATATCTGCAGTACAAAGTTAAAGCCACTTCCCAGTCCTGAGAGAGCTTGTACATTTGTTGCATGCCCTTGTGGTGTTAACCTTTCCCTTGTTGCCAACAGAGTGGTACAGCAGAGGTGGAGCTCAAAAAGGGTGCGACTCTTAAAGTGACCCTGGACGATGCCTACATGGAGAAGTGTGACGAAAATGTATTATGGGTGGATTACAAGAACATCATCAAGGTCGTGGATATTGGCAGCAAAATTTATGTAGATGATGGCCTCATTTCGCTGCTGGTTAAGGAGAAAGGTGTGTACCAATGAAAAGGTTCCAGGACAATGCAACTTTTCCCTGTGGGACTGCCCATCTATAGTGGCACTTCCTTTTTCAGTGACCTGACTCTTACCTTTTAAACACTTTATATGAAGCAGTTAGTCCACAACCTCACAATGAAGTTGGTGTTCAGCCAGGTACTGCATCTAGTAAAGATGGAGTCACCGAATTCATTGATGGACAAGGATTTCTCATTTTGGTGAATGCAGTAAAACTTCCTCATCAAGACCATCACCTGTAGTATCATCCCTTCAGCCAAATCTTACTAGTTTGTATTTATCATTTTAAACCTTACTTGTTATGGGATAAAGCAGAAACCAGGGATCAGCCATGCATTATTAGATTGTCTTTACTGCATATTGATGGGAAAGCTGGCTTCCCCTAATAGCCAAACATCACTTAGATAGTGGCTTATAGCACCAGAGTACCTAATATTGGTGCATGGCACAAAACTTGCTAACTTCTAGCGACACTGGCTTAGAGGAAAAAATTTTTTAAAACCTTCTTTGGTACTGCATGCAGATGTGGCATAAGGCTGGAGCCTGGTGTTGCCCAACAACAACACCCCCCCCCAGCCCTGCACTCTGGGATCAAGGTGTCCAATCCAGTGTGCAGGGCAAGGGCTCTCCATGAATCTGGAAATTTGATGATGGGGTAGAAGTGCCACCTCTGTCATCACCAAGTTACTGGACTCTTTGGGAGCCATGTGGATGAGATGACACTTAATGATGTGGGCCTGATTTGGTACATGGGCCAGGGGTTGAGCACCCCTGCCTGAAGCTGTGTGGAAACCTAAGAAGTAGGAACCCTTGTGAGCATATATGGGGCAGCTTAAAATACCTGCTTTCAAATTCTGAGAGGATATACTACTAAGCCTTCACTATAATGGTAAAAGTAGTGTAGGGAAGCTTGGCATAACTGACCAGAACAGTCTTGGATTTGTATGCTGTTATCCATTATGCCAGTGATTTATACTAAACTGCTGTAGCAGGTGATGAAAACAATACTTCTAGCAAATACAGGATCTGCACAGATCATTATAATGCCTGCACAATATAGGAATTATCATAGATATATTAAGTATATTCAAAGTCTCCTTCCCTTAAATCCAGTAACTGTTCATGAAAAGGGCATTTGCTTTAGATAAGCATCGGAAGCTGTGTCCACTGATCCCAATACAATGGTAGCACTATCTAGCAGTTACAATTGCATGGTTTTGGAGCCGATGGTAACTTGTGGCTTCTAGCAGAGCTAGCCTGAATGGTCAATAGTAGTTTGAATTGTAAAAACTTAGTTGGTACTTCATTAAGCTATTTTATACTAGTTTATTATTCTTATGCAGTGGTTCTCAACCTCTTTAGCCTCAAAGCATCCCTTGGCAAATGTCAATTCTTACTTTTGGGGGTGAGGGGGTTGTTTTTTTGGTTTTTCCTCCCCCCCCCCTCGAATCCATAAACAATAAAGCAATTCTTCTGTTGGAAAGAACTTTGACCATAATAGGTCAAAAGGTTTCTCACCTTACAGTTTCCTGGCTGGAATCTCTGGGTTTTTCCTGATGGCCATTAGCACTCTGTCAGATGTGCAAACGTGACTAACTGTAGCACCTTTCAAAAGGATCTCAAAGCATTTAAGGGTGCTACAGCACCCTGGTTGGGAATCACTGTCTTGAATATCTGACTTCATAGCTCTGTCAGAACTGCCACTCCTCCTAAGTAGAACTGTATTTGGGAGACTGGTAATGGCATATCTAAAAGCCACTAATTTGAATGGGATCAGAATATGGCTTCACAAGTGACATGCGCTGTGTAGATGCTGTCTTCCTTTTCCAGGCTCGAGGGAGAGCTGATTTTTAGTTGGTTCATAAATCTTGCTCCTGGTTAGTAAGTGACAAACTAAGACAAAATGCATGCATGAATTCCTGCTTGCCTTGAATGATCTAACATGACTGCGTACTGTGAAGGCAGATCATTTTCCAACTTTATCCAACCTGTCTGATTTCAGGCTCAGACCATATTGTCACTGAAATTGAGAATGGTGGGATGCTTGGCAGCAAGAAAGGTGTGAACCTGCCTGGAGCTGCAGTGGACCTTCCTGCAGTCTCTGCAAAAGACGTTCAGGACCTGAAGTTTGGTGTGGAGCAGAATGTGGACATGGTGTTTGCTTCCTTCATCCGCAAAGCTGCTGATGTCCATGCTGTCAGGGAAGTGCTAGGAGAAAAGGGGAAGAACATCAAGATCATCAGCAAGATTGAGAACCACGAGGGTGTACGCAGGTAAGCTCTCGCAAGCATGTCTTGTATGAGGTTCAAGGAAGGATTCCTTCCTGATGGTAGGAGAATGGAAGACAAAGGGTGAAGCCCATACTTAAGTCTGTGGGACTGCAGGCTCTTCTGTGGTCCCCGTCCCACTTGTCAGCAAAAACTTAGTGGGGTAGGGTTTCTGCAAAATGTGCAGTTATGTTACTTTTGTCCAGAATACCATCTTGCTATATGCGTAATATCACTGCTTTAAATTTCAGTCATTTGCAGTGGATCTTGCAGTAGCCAATACAGAAAGAGACTCCTTACTAAATTTGCATCAAAATTTAATTCTCAGTCTAACTAATAGCCATTACTTGCCAAGTGACTGGAAAAGTCCTAACAGTTTGAAAATAGGACTATCTTAGAATCTAGTTATCAGACTACAACAGACATCTGTGTCCTTTTGCTTTAAAAGTACTCTGTTACAGTAGGTATTGCAGGATAGAGAAATATATTGGGTTGTGGAAACATGGTACTTGTATGGGCAAGTACTTGCATATTCACTGCTCACATAATGATATTAAGGTGGGGTTGGGAGGATACCTGTGAGTAACTCTCTCTTTTTTTTTTTTTGCCTGTCAGGTTTGATGAAATCATGGAAGCCAGTGATGGCATCATGGTGGCCCGTGGTGACTTGGGTATTGAGATCCCTGCTGAAAAAGTCTTCCTTGCCCAAAAGATGATGATTGGACGATGCAACAGGGCTGGTAAACCCATCATCTGTGCCACTCAGGTACTTTGGTTACTAATAGCTTTTCTTGTGTTTCTTCTACCACAGATGTTGCATGAAGAGTACTCGGTCCTAAGTGTGCCCATTACCCACTGGCTCCAGAGGGAGTGTAAGGGAGTAGTTTCCAAGTCCTGTTTGTTGGAGCATGAAACATTCAAAGCAGAACTACAATTTCTGGACAGCTTCTGTATTCATAAAGTGTACAGATTCTGTGTTCCTATATTAGTCAGTAGGCACCCTTGTTATCTCTTCAACCAGGTGATGTAACCTTACAAATATTCTCCTCGCATAAACCTGTTATGCAGGTTAGAATATACAACAGGCTTGTACAGTGCCTATAAACTTGTCATGGAAATCTGCCTTGGAGGATCAGCTTCCTAATGCATCTGCAGCCCATGCTGGAATGCTATAGTACCCTGTCTGGTCTTGTCATTAGTGAGGGTATTGAAGGGACATCTGGAGCCAGATAGAGGCACGTGGTATTTAATACAAAGAGACCAACAACTGACAATTTTGCTTCTCTCCTCACAAGCCAGTTGTAAGTAGCAAATATGGACAGTTTTGGGCAGTGGGGGAAAGTAGTAGGGCTGTGCAAAATTTTGACGGGCATTTTGTTGCAAAGCTGTTGAGCTCGAAACCACGAGCACCCAGAGGCCTCGCTTGCTGTTGCCAGAGTCGGTTAATGCAGGGCTTTCTCTTTTAAGCTCCGTGCTCGCCAGCTGCGGAGCATATGGATGACAGCATGCTGGCTGGTGGTGCTGGCCCCAGTCGGCAGTGCGAGTCTGCCTGGCACAGGCTGTGGCGAGTGCTGGGAAGAACCCAGTGCTGACACTGGCCCTAGCTAACAGTGACAGCCTGCTGTCATCCCGCATGCAGATCCAGGGGCCTGTGCCCCCTGGGAGGGCTGCAGAGGTGTGTCAGACTTCTCCTGTGGGGAGCAAGCCCCCAGATCTGCTTGTGGGATTACAGCAGGCTGCCGCTGCCAGCAAGTGATGCAAAGTTTTTTGCTTTGTGAAACTGCACCTCCAAAGGAAAGCAACCTAAGTAGTTGGTGATTCTTAGTTAACGGATTCAGAACTCAAGATCTTTATAGCCTACTTTTTTTCCTATCTTCTAGTGCAGTTGTTTTGTATAGAGCAGGCACATCTTTGAATTCAGTGGCTTGCCAGTAAGCTATGTTCTGTGCCTTAGGCTAATTTAGTAGCTTTTTCCTGGTGTGTTATGGTACTAGTTAGATAGTACCTTTTATAAGAGGGATATTTGTATAGAGAAAACTGAGCTATAGACCAGATGCCAGACAAGATCAGTTATTGGCTTGAATCTGTTTCTAATTTAATACTTTGGTTGTACCTCCTTGTATGTGTCATAAAAATTCAGAAGTACTGATATTGATCTTCGCTTCCTTCTTATAAAAGAGGACTAGGTTGTGTTACACAAACAACAGGGAGTTTCTGTGCCAGGAGCATAAAAGGTGGTCTCGGCACGTCAGTCATCATTTGTCAGCTCTTCATTTGCAAGACGGCAGCATGTTTGTAGTATCCTGATTTTAAATTTTGAACTGACTTAATGATCTTGCCATGCCCTACTCAAAATATGGTTTTAAACTATTCAGATGTTATATAAGTGTGCTAGAGAAGCAGTTCTCTTCTGGAGCATAACATTAATTTTTGACTCTTCCTTTCCAGATGTTGGAAAGCATGATTAAAAAACCTCGCCCAACCCGTGCTGAGGGCAGTGATGTAGCTAATGCCGTCTTGGATGGAGCTGACTGTATTATGCTGTCTGGAGAGACAGCCAAAGGAGACTACCCTCTTGAGGCTGTCCGCATGCAACATGCTGTGAGTAGTGCCTGTGCTTTTTTAAAGGGTAGCATTCCATAGCCTAAAATAGGGATTTGCCAAATCATGGCAGATGACACCCCACCTGGATATCTGGCTTTCGTATGCATTCAGAGCTGGGTGGCAACACCCAACAGCTTGCTCCCACCCTGGCTTTTTTTTTTTTGGTAACTTGCTCTTCCCTCATCTCTTATTTGCCATGTGTCAGCATAGTTTTGAGGAGCCTGCTTTACTGTGATCATGCACAGACTGGTACAGTATTGCCCTACTGGCACAAGATACTTTGTGCTAGAGGAGCAAACTGCCCTCTGTTGTGTGCTATATTATCTAAAGGCAGAGCCAAGAACTGAAATGCAGTGGTGGGAAATGTCCAAACAGGATTGGACTGCAAGGCATCTTAATTTCTCTTTATACCAGAGTTAAGCTTTAACTGTTACCTTGGTGTGAATTACCTTGAATCCACCATTCCAAACTCAATATATGAAGCCTTCTAAATGGGGGAGCTGCTACGGAAATCACTTGGTTGAGCTGTGTTCAATAAATTGAAACACAATTTTAATGACTTTGTGGTGGGGGAGAGGGGTGGCTAAATGACTTGCTCAATCTTGTTGCATTTGACAGCTGTGCCTTTGGGGATGTTTTTTGCATGATTACTGACAGGACTCATTTGTTCTTTTTACATGTTTAAACTGCCAGAAACTTCTCTGCTCTGCTTGGAGTTCACCCAACTCATTCCCCCCCCCTTCATTAATTTAAGTCTGATGCCAAGTGTCTAGAAGTACTGATGCTCCCCAGTTAACTGCTGTGAATTACAGCACTGATAATGCACACTAGTTTGTCAGTTGCAGTTCAGGTTATATAGATTAATAAATATAGCTCTTGTGTGTGCCCTTACAGTGCATTCTGTAGGTATTAACTTCCTTCTGTCCCCTCTTACCTTGTACCTGATCTTTGTGATTTAGGTACTTTTGTACACGGGGGGGGGTTGGCAGTGAAATCAGACTGGTGTTGAGCAACAACTTGAAAGCATGTGACTGTGTGCACTGCTAACTGTTCACTAATTGCTTGTCTAAAAATTCTTCCCTTGGCAATCTTGAGGATTGACCCTGATACCAATATCTGGAAACTTGCAGCAGGAGTCTACAATTCTAGAACTGCAAACTTATCAAACTTGGCAACAAGAGGCCGGGCCACCAGAAAATAATTGCGGCCCAGTTATTCCTTTTTTTTTTTTTTTTTTTTTTTTAAATGTGGATATGAATTCTTCCCCTAAGTGACTGAATAAAGCCAGCAGACTTCTCAAAGAACCCTTTTTTGCTTTCTCTTGAACAGAGCATACCTTAAAGATCAGTCACATTGAGTTTCTGTATTTGCTTATTGGATCTGTTTGGTTCATGTTAGGTGCTTGGTGACTGGCTTAGTTCTGACACTGTAATGACAAAATATGGTGAACTCATGGCTCAAAGCATGGGCATAAGGAGAAGACTTGCTAGTACATGTTGCTGTGAAGCAAAAACTAAAGCTGCTCTAAAAATGAGAACAAGATCTTTTTACTGGCAGTTGAATTTCAGCTCTGCGCTCTCTGCGTTCTCTCTCTGTCCCGGGAAGTGCAGATAGTAGCCAGTAAATGACATGAAGGGACAATGAAAATTTGCCTGCCAGGGGCCTTGCTAAAGCTGGGGCCCTTCAAACACCTTTTATCCTGCAGGCTTTTAGAGGTAAGGGCTGCCTAATAAAAAGGCCTTGGGCTATGCAATATTTCATATGATCGAGCTCAGGAGTCTCTCCACCTTTTTTACAATAAGCCACAGGGCACCTTCCAAACACTCATGGAAAACTGGTTGCTTGACTGGTACATACAGGTTTGAAATGTCAGTGTCAGCTGCTACATTAGATGGTGGCTATGGTTTTAACTAGGTCCACTGAATAGTGACTACCACAAGGGCTCATTCTTAGACCCAAAGCTAAAGAGGCAGTGAGAAAATAAAACTCTGCCAATCCTGCTGCGCTTGTGACTGGCACTGAGAAAAACAAGTCCTATTCACAGGCTTCACTCTGGCATGCTCATGCCTGGCTCATTGGGTTGCTGATCATGCACCCCAGCACTGCTCTTGGACTTTAAGGATCATGTACCCCTCTGAGCTGTCTGTACTGTGTAGTTTCCTGGCTTGGGCATGTACCAAGTAGGAATGAGTAGGACTTGTTTGCCCTGTTGGGACCCTTCATGCACACCTCCTTCCCCGTACCATACCCAGGTATCTGAGTGGTTTTGGACCTTGTATGTACTTGCATACAGTAACTTCACAAGAATCTTGACATAGGAGCAGAGGGCTGTCACTTTTTTATATTTGGGTGGTCTCTTCAAGTGCCTACAGTTTAAACCTTTATATACCTGACACATCCCCCTGAACTGATGGCCTTGATGCAATGCTGTGGTCTCCATTTGGTAACAGCCTTCTATCCAGAAAAAAAGTGCTGAACTTAACTCCTCCTTCCAGTAACACTAGTGCCCTTACAAATCAAGTGAGGCTTCTGAATCAAGAGTTCAGTAGCAAGTTTGCAGATGTTGGGCAGGATATCTCCTTGCAGAGAAGCATTCCTGCAACCTCAGTGGTCAGTTGCTCTTGATTTGACCAGGCCGGCTAACCTAACCAATGGAAAAGCAAAGGATTTTTAACCACTGCTGCTGCCCAATTGTCTAACAAGCTTTATTTCCTTCCTTCCTCACCTCCACTCAACCAAGGAAATTTCCATACTTCCCTACAAACTTACAGAAACTTGTCTATGCCCTGTAGGCAAAAACAGCTATGAGACCAGTTTTGAAGAATTGCCATAGACTTTGTCTAGGGGGGAATAAGTGTGGGTGATCCAGGGTGGGGAGGACAAAAGACTTTTGGGTTACTTTAAATGACAGCTAGCAGGGAGCTATTTGATAGATCCAAGCTTATACTGCATGTTTCCCAAAGCTGCCTGTCCTTGAATCGAGAATTGAAGATGTACCATGAAGCTCCTGGCTTACATGTTTGGAGTGTGTGCTCTCTGAGGTGGACGCTTTTTTAATCTTTATCCTCCCCTCTCTATCTAACAATAAGTTCTAAGACTTGTTGTATTAAACTTGCAGCTAATGTGCCAGTCTCATTGCATTGCAATGCAATCTAAGTGTCTCTGAGCTCAAAATACTACTCGGAGATACTACAAAGGATCTTGTGGTTGAAGACCAGGCTGAGGAGTGGGGATTTCTGCCTTCTATTCCTGTTTTTTCCACATGCATCCTGTGACACTTGGACAAGCCGCTTGCATATCTCCTCCGTAAAGAGCTCGGCCTTCCTATAATGCATGAATGTAGAATTAATTAATTCATGTTCAGAGTGCTGTGCCCTCATTTGGATGGTGCCTTAGAAATGAAATCTATATTGAATCAGACTAATAATTCCTAAAACCTCAGTATTTTTTTCCATGCTGTATAATTTATCCCATTCACTTCCCTGAGTAGCTAACTGAAATCTGTCTTGAAAAGATGATCAACGTTTTCTCTGCATGCTTTTCTGGTAAACTCTGCAAGCCTTCTTTTATATGGCTGTTGAGGACTGGTGTAGCTTACAAAGACCTCAGTTCTTGTCTTCAAAACTACTTGGTCCTGTATATGCTTTGTATACCGGTTTCTTAGACTGACTTTGGAAATGCTGACAGATGGCTTTTTAAAACTAGATTCAAAGGCTGCTGCTCAGTCTGCTTCCATCTTCAGGAACAGGCATTGAAAGCTTGTCTGTAGCTGTATACCTGTACTGCAGCAAGTACCAACTTGTGTGATGTGAGGTACAGGAACCTTCCATGCTCGATGGACAGCCATATAGGAAGACTTGATTCTGTACTGTTAACCATAATTTCAAAAGGGTAAGGTGGTGCAACGCTGAAGATGACTTCTTGGCTCTTTATGATTAGCTTAGCTGTTTTTAAATAAAATGGAGACCCTCTTGCCACCCAGAGGTCACTTGGAAATTGCTCTCCACTAGCTCTCCTTCAGGGAGAGCAGTCCTAACTGCTCTGGGGCACTGAAAAGTGGTGGAGGTCATATACTACTTCAGTCTATTCTGGCATAGCTAAATGTTGTGCCTTTGAGGAGTGGAGAAACCAGACCTGTAGCAGGCTAACATTTTGCATGTGTTCAGGTGATCCTGTAAGGCTGAAGAGAATTGCTTCCACAAAAGAGCAGAAAAGCTTAACTTCTTCTTAGCTTTGCTAAGGGCTACAATCTGGACTTTTATTATTTTGAGGTCGTCTGATTTTAAACAAAAGACAGTGCCTCAAACGGTTCCTTTGTGAAAATAACTGATCTAATGGGCAGACGGTACCATCTGTAAAACGTGGCACAACGGCCACTGCAAGCATTGGCACTGCTACCACGATGCCCTTAGTTCTAGCTTCGGAGCCAAAGTTTCACAACCCTACCCTCTTAATCTCTTGCATGACTTTGACAATTAAGCAAATTAACTTGGTGTCACATTACTCTGGTGTATCTCTTTCCTTCTTTCTATGTTGCTCCTTTCTTCTCCCTCCTTCCCTCCCTCTTACTCTGGCCTGCAGATCGCTCGCGAGGCTGAGGCCGCAATTTTTCACCGTCAGCTGTTTGAAGAACTTTTCCGCATCACTGCTAACATCAGGGACCCTGCTGATGCCATGGCTGTAGGCGCTGTGGAGGCCTCTTTTAAGTGCTTAGCACCAGCTCTGATAGTTCTGACCGAATCTGGCAGGTAGGGCTCCAGATAGGGGAAGTAAGATGTAAGACACTTTGGCTCTAGTAAGATAAATGATCTCTTTACTCCTCAGGTCGCAATGGTTAGATGCTCTGAACAAGGCAAATTTTGTGCTTCAGGTATTCCTGTAGGTAGAAACATCTCTTCCTACAAAAAACACAACCGTTCACAGGACAGTCACCATTTAAAGACTTCAGCCTTGCATACATTCCCAGTCTGAGGTTACATCATCCTTACTTCACAGTAGGTAGAAGCAGAGCAAGAGTGCCTGGCAGTTGGGCATGGATGTGAAGAGTGCAGGGTGAGGTGAAATGGCATGTGTTAATGCAGTTCAGAAGAAAAACCTCTTAATAGCCTGGTGAGTGAATTTCTTCCTTAAACTGGCCATTGCACATGCAGTATGCCTTGACTAAACAGCACAATCACCACCAGGGCACCATAGAACTTAACCGGTTAATCTTCTGAATAGCAAAATACTGATACCACTTCATACATGTGACATCCTGCTAGACATGGCATCTCGCCTTACCCTGTGCCACCTGGGTGCTGACTGACATGAATGTCGTCTTCCCCGAATGCATGTTGCTCTTATAGATTGCTCGTGAGGCCGAAGCCGCCATCTTTCACAGGCAATTATTTGAGGAACTCCGTCGCCTGGCCCCCCTGAGTCGTGATCCTACTGAAGCTGCTGCTGTTGGCGCTGTGGAAGCGTCCTTCAAATGCTGCAGTGGGGCTATTATCGTCCTCACCAAATCTGGAAGGTAGGAGGTGAAAGGTTCCCACAGGTCAAACGGACTTCTGTGACTAGGGGTGGAGGGGGATAAACATTTCTTGAAGGCTTCCTTTGGAAGCATAAAGTGGTAGTCCTGAAGCTGCTGGAGAGCCAGGCACCTTCAAAGCTAAGGCTCTCTGCCTGCAATACTAGTTCCACTTGGAAGATGGACAAACACTTCAAATGTCTGCAGATGTTTAATCTATAATGTGGTTCTCCAGCCTCCCTTGACCAACTTGGCTTCAGCACCAAGAGCGTATACTTCTGTTGTTGAAAATTGCCAATAAGGTAAAAAATGTAACAGGAAGCAATTGTTGAAAGTTAGAAACAAACTTCTTGGCTGGAAAAAAATCTTGGATTTAACAGCAGGTCAGAAGTTCAATGGATGCAAAATCAAGTTCTTAAAACCTTTTGGGCTGACAACAAAATTAAAGGCCTGCATGATTGATTGTTGGGTCACTGGCTAAACCATTTTAAGTGGCTGTGCCCATCTCTGCCCTCTAATTGCACACAGCTGGCTAAGCACAGGGGCTATGAACCCTGGGTTTAAAGCAAGAAGTCTCGGATTGGCAGAGGTGAATATCGGTGTTAATCCTCTTTGTTAAATTAACAGCTCCAGTGTGCTGTGCTCAGATTAATAACACTAGTATTGCTGCAGATTTTTTAGACACTGGAATGTGCAGGACATGGACACTATGAACCTAGTAGCGCAGGCATGGCTGCTGCAGTTTCTTGCACCGGCACTTAAGGATGCTGTTTGTGAACCACTAACTTGGGACACTCTTCTCCCAGGTGATTATTATAATAGACCTCATGGCTAAAATGATCCAGGAATAGGAGGAGTGAAAGGTCTTAAACCTCACTGATCAGCTCCACACAGGAATAGCAGGTCTAACTGAGCACATGCCCTGTGAACAACTGATTTATCCTTCTAAAGGGTAAATCCTGGATTTCCCACTGAATTGGGACCAGCTAGGTAGTGCTGCACAGATGTCCTTAAATACACAGCAAATATTCTGCATGAAGAACAGGGCTGACTCTAAACTCTTGGCGTACCTTCAGCTTTAAAGTATGCTTCATACCATCCACTGTTTCTGTAGAAAAGGGAATGACTTAAAGACATAAGAGTGTGTGTGTGTCCATGTAACTTGTGCTTCTAAAGTTTCTGCATAAAGGCTTCTATCCTTACACCTGACCTTTTCTGAAGATCTCTAAACTGATATTTGATTATTTTTAGTCCCGGATTATGTTACAGCCTCTGAATACCCTGTTCTTCAAGAGTCATAGAGGCGTTTTTCAGCTTACTCCAATTGGGGTTACTTTCTTGTAAGCAATGACCTTTTGTCGCCAAAAAAAAAAAAAAAAAAAAATCCACCCCCCCAACCAAACACAAACCACTTCAGTACTTAAGCAGGTTTTTTGTTCGTTTGTTTGTTTTTTACCTGAGCTAAATTTAATAACAACTGGATCCTACAAATCTAGTTAATGGCAGTATATGTCATGCAGTCTTATTCTGTTCCATGGACTTTGGGAAGATTTAATTTTTGCACAGGGATGTCATGATCTCTTACAGTTTCTGACGCTATAATTGCTGAATACAAATTCACTTGCTTCCCTGCCCCTTCCCCCAAGCTGCCACACTTGCACCCTAGTAAAGGGGGCAGTTGTAGATCATTCCAGCTGCTGCTGCTGGTGATAAGACACCTTTCAGCACCACTGGTGCCCTGCTTCCTAACATTTTTCTGGGACAGGTTGAGAAGACCTTTACCATATCTGTTTCTTGTTTTGAGCATGGGCAAAGCTCGTGTAATTCAGTGCAGTTCTCATGCTAACTTCTTAATTCATTCTAAACTGGTGGATGTGGGGCAGTGGGATATAGAAAACAATTAAAAATAATACAACTTGGGGCCATGTATGCTTTCTTCCTGCATGTTTGACTTTGTGCTTTTCCTCTGATGGTTTCTAGTGATTTACCTTGAGTCTAGCCTTCTCTGATGATCTGATCCCACCACAGTTTTCAGAAGAAGCAATCCTGATTCATATGGGACACCTTGGTGGTATTTCTTGCACATCCAAAGTGGCTGTTTGCTATCACCACATTCTCCCAAATCAAGAACCAAATGCATATTAATTGTGCCATCCAAGGAAGCAAAAGGCACAGAGCTCTACCAACCCAACCATCACAGATAATTAAAGCAAATGAGAACTAGGCTAGTGATGAAACCCAGCACTTGGCCTGTGGCAATGTGGAATCCCCTTATTTCCTCCTGTGCTGACTTCATAGAGATGTCTTTTCAGTCATGGCTGATGGTTGACTTCTAAATATTGCTGCTAATGCAGAATCCTGCTCTTCTCCATGCCTGTGAGAAGCGTATTCAATCCTAACTTCCACTGTTTTGTGGGGGGGGGGGGGTGTTTGTGTCCTGACTCAGCGTTATGACAGAAAAGTGGGAGTCCATGACAGCAGGCAACACACAGGGACTCTGGTCTCTGGAGTACCAAGAATTGTTTCCATAGAGCAAAACAAAGTTGTTGCTGGCAGTTGGTGCTGGAAACCAGCATACTTCAGGGGGGCGGAGTATAGGGTTGGGTAAAGTATGGTATTTCAAGAAATCCAGAAAATCAAGGTGAGAGCACTGTCCCAAATCTGAGGGGGATTGATAGTTGCATGCCCCCCCCCTCCACCCCTCACCAATCCTAAAAGACCTACAACCCTCCTCTCGTGTGGATGGGAAATGGCCTTTGCTAACCTGCTCATGAATATGTAGGATTAGGAGGCTCAGTCTGTATTAGGATGTTACACAATGACAGAACTTGGTGGTTCTTGCCAGACTTACCTTAGGTTCCCAGGAAGCCTACTCGAAGTATGTTAGATGAACTTAACCAGCAGTTGATTGATTGAATGCTGGTTGTTCCTTTTCTTACTTGAAGATGGCACCAACCTAAATGCTGAGCACATGTTCCTGATCTTGCCTTTGTTCTCCCAGATTCTTCAGGGGCACGCAAGGATCAGCCACCCAGAGCAACCTGATAAGAGCTCAAGAAACCTAATTTATTTGTCTTCCCTCCCTACTAGGTCAGCTCACCTGGTGTCCAGGTTCCGCCCACGTGCGCCAATCATTGCTGTGACCCGTAACGGGCAGACGGCACGGCAGGCCCATCTGTACCGTGGCATCTTCCCTGTTCTGTGCAAAGAACCAACCCATGATGCATGGGCTGAGGATGTTGATCTCCGGGTAAACTTGGGCATGAATGTTGGTGAGTCATGTGGCTTCACCTTTTACTGTTTTGGGGTTACCAAGGCTTGAGGGAGAAATTCTTTCAAATACCTTGCTGTTTGAGGCTGATTGTACTGCCTGTAACAAAAGACGGGGCTTTCTCCAGAAAGGCCAGCTTCACTCCTTACTAGCCAGCTACAGCAGGTCTGAACTTTCAGTATTTCCTGTTTTTAAAAATTGCTCTCTAGCACCACAGCCTTACTTCCAGGAGAGCTGTGTGGCAAGAATGTCTGTGTAGCTTTGTGTATGTGGTGTAGGTGGCAACTCTTTTTCTCACTTAAGGGTCACATGGCACTAACAGAGCGTTGGCATTTGGGGTTGGGGTGGCTATGTAGTCTGGTACTTTGCATGGAGGAAGCAGCCATAGCTGAATCCAAGATTGCTGAAGATTACAGAGCTAATGTAGTGCCATAGATGTGACATGCAAGCCCTTGTGATGGACCAGAGCATTGGTTGCTAGAGTGATAATACTAGTACAGCTGAGGAGCCCCCCACCCTGATGTAAGGCTGCCACCTTGTGGCAAGAGGGCATGCAGACATCTGATGGGAATGGCAGCTGCTTGAGCCAAGTAACTTGCAGTACAAGCATTAAATCTTGTCAAGGTATCAATTTTCCTGCTGGACCTGCCAGAAACAAGTGGCATCTTCCTACAGCTGTGTGCCCACCTGTTTTTGATAAGCTTTCTAACTATCAGCGATACCAGGCCCACTGCAGATGGTGCCTGATCAGACAGTTGCATGGACTTGGCTTACAGCTGCTCCTGAATTTCTCTCTTCCAGGCAAAGCACGTGGATTCTTCAAGACCGGTGATCTGGTTATTGTGCTAACAGGGTGGCGTCCTGGGTCTGGCTATACCAACACCATGCGCGTGGTGCCAGTTCCATGAACATCGACTCTTGGATCCAACCCAGCAACATCTTCCCTCACCCCTCCCCCCCTCCCCCATCCCTGCCCCTTTGCATTAGACCAGCAATTGCTTGCAATTGTTCTCCTTGTCTGTAGAGCGGATGTAGGTTGCTAAATGCCACCGAGTACAGCAGCAGGGGGAGGAGACCTTTACTAAAAGAGAAGAAATACTTGAAGTGTTTAGGTATTTTTTTTTTTTCCCCAAAGTACGCTCCCTGCCCCTTCCCCCCTACACCCCAAAGTGATACTGCCTCGATGTATGTTGGGAGTCAGTGTAGGAACTTCCTGCATGGTCTCTGAATGTGTGCTGCTGCTGTTCCTCCTAGTAGCCTGGTTACTGTCCAAGGGCATGAATACTGTGTCTTTCTTTGCTCCGGTCTTGGGAGCGTAAGGGAAGGGAATAAGATGACTGTGGTTGACAGTTCCAATATAATGCTCTCTGCAATAGGCAGAGTACAGCCCAAAACCCTGTAGGTTCAGATGCACAACAGCTTATGTAATGCCCGCCCTTCTCTGCCATGTCCTGAATGCACCTACAGACTTGTACTGTCACTGTCACCACTGCACTCCAGTCCAGAAGCAACAGTAGATTAAGTCATGGACCTGTATAGCCACACATGAAGTGTGTAAGATTGTTTTCCACTTGGATTTACAGTGGCTTTCTGGACTCCGTAACTTATTCTGCTAGTCATCAAGGAACTGAAACTCCAAAGCATGTTGATGGAAGACAAGGTGGACTTAGCTCTTAAGTCCTAGATAGAATAGTAACTTGCTTGAGACAAGCTACTGTACATCCCCCTGCTAGCATATATAGGGAGCCTAACGAATGGAAGCTTCCAATCTACAGGAAGCTGTGACTTTAAAAGCCTCCACATGAGACCAAAATCTGTGGCATGGTGCGGGCCTGGGTTTCTTCTAGGCTAGTTGTGCACATTGGGGGATAGAAAAAGGAAAAAGCAGGGTCTTTGGGTCTTAAAGGGTTGAGTGCTGCAGTCCCAGCTGTTGCACAAACTGCACTCCCACTTCTGTGCTGCTAAGAACTTGTGCTCCTGCCGCAGTGTCGCATATCTGTCTGAGTCGAGTAGTCACATTTCCTGAGAGCATTCTCCTGTGTTGTAAGTCTGGACAAATTACTGTAACAGGTGTATTGGGTTGTAGAGCACAACTACGTACATCAATAAAGAGAAGCTAAAGCACCCATCAGCTTTCTATTCTTTTGGTGTTTTCTGTTTTCTGCCAAGTGCTTATGTCAAGCCAACCTGCTCAAAAGCAACAGTGCTTAAGAGCAGCATCTGAAAATGTAAGGTCTCTAAAGTCATTGCCTTTGGGTGGTGGAGAGTCTTTAGCATTGTTCTAGCTTCTTGGCTAGACAGCAGCCTTCAAATGTGCCAAATCTAACATGGCTTCAAATGTATGTGCCTCACAGATACCTGTGTGTCTCGGTTACCCAGTGAGGTAGCAGAAGGCTTTCATCGACCAGTCAGTCAGCACTGCAAAGTGAGCCTGAGCTGTCCAGGGTGTAGCCCTTCTCATACTTCAAATCCTGCCTGTCTGAATAAGAGTTTTGCCTTGTGGGCTTGCTAGACAGGCTGCTAAAGAGTAACTCCAGGATGGAGATGCGTGCCTGCTTGTTCTCTTGTTCAGGAGCTTTTGGGAGATGCCGAATGAAGAAGGGGAAGCCTAGTTTTAAGAGAGGGAATAATTCAAGGTTCAATGTTAACTTTTCTGCCTGGAAGACCTGCTTGAGCTGTCTTGCCTTACGTGGGTCCCCTATCTCCAAGCACTTAATAGCTGTCAGCTAATAAAGACTCCTGCATGGGCAAATAAATATTTCACCTGCCAGGCTCTACAAGTAAACTTCCTGTTTGGGGCTCAAATTTTCTACCCATCACTACACCACAGGGAACAGGGAGGAATATTTGGGCTCTCCAATATCCCAGGGACCTTCTAGCAGCCTCTGTGCCCCTGGCAGGTGGAAACGGTGAAGTCTAGGTACCTGGTCCCAACGAGGAGCCGACCCTCCTAGGAGGCTGTGTGCATCAGCCCTTAACTGGCTCATCTTCAGCACAGGGCGCCAGGGGTGGGTGGGAGCAGTGGGAGTGAGCCCTGTGTATTTGCAGAGGCTGAACTCCAGCAGAAGGCGACAGCTCTATGGGCAATGCCAGGTGCACAAGTGTTTCATAACCTCCTGGTAGCAAAGCTGTCCTGCTGTGAATAGTTTTTGGTGACAAGATGCTCTTGTCTCGCAGATGAATGGCATTCTTGTCTGAAACCAGCTGCTTGCAAAATAGCTGGGAGACAGAGTGCTTGCCCTTGAGGGTACAGTCAAACTGGCTGTCTGACGCACCAAGTTGAGCTGATGTCTGACCAGTACTTTTTTTATATTTTTAGGCCTTGCTCCATTTCTCCCACTTCCTGGGACAGAACTCCATTGGGAGTCTCAGACCCATTTCCCTGGCAATACTAAGCAATAAGAAAGCCTCTGCAGCCACCAGCTGCTATCTGTATCTGTTACAGATGGCCATATCTGCCCTGCCTAGATGCTGGGAAGAGTCCTGTTATAATAAGCTAATCTTAAGCCCTTGAATTTACTACTATGCTCCTCACCTACATGGAATGAAAGTTGGATAGAAGCCAGCTCTAAGGTTGTTACACTTTCTCAAGCACTACTAACCTTATAGCTGAAGGAATAGTTAAATGGTGCCATAATGACCTTGCCCATGTGGCCAGTCTAAATTTATTGTGCAATTAATCAGTTACTTTATGTACTATGTCACGTGTGGCAGGGGCCTGAGGTAAGCAAGTTGTTGCTCACTGACTGAAGCTGGAACCCTTTCCCACCAGCCTTTACTGATGATCATACAACTATCTGCCTCTATCTAGGTGCCAGGCTTAAAATAACCATTCTTGTGCTCCTGTGAACTCCAGCTTTGCCATCTGGCTCCACTGCGCATGCAAGGAAAAGCTTGGGCAGAGGTAACTGCCTGTGCTACAGCAGTTTTTTGCCTCTGAGCCCTACCCCAAGCACTGTTGTTCAAAGTGAAACCAGATTGGAAGAGCAGTTGGGGAAATATGTATGCACTGCTCATTGCTCCCTTAGGAAGGACTTGCCTATTTTCTAATCAGAGACTGGCTCGGTAACTCTTTTCTCTGGTTATTTACAGCAGTGCTTTTCAGCCTGTGGTCTGCAGACCCCTGGGGGTCCACAGATGATCTCTAAGGGGTCCATGAAAAGTGACTATGATTTATCAAAAGTGTGTGAATACCCACACTTAAAATTCAGAGGGGTCTACATCTCCATTCAGAATTTCCGAAGGGGTCTGCAGAAGAAAAAAGGTTGAAAACCGCTAACTTACAGCCACGTGTGAAGGTGTGTGCCTGTTGAACAGCCTAGTGCAAGGCTCCCACCCAGCTGCCACCCCCCATTGCTCTAGCTGCAGCAGTGGCCAGGAGCTCCAGGCTCCTTCTCCCTTTGGTTTCTTCTTTCTGCCCCTGCCCCAGGGTGCAGCTCAGCGCAACCTAACTTAGCCTTCAATGCAAGGGGGGAGCCCAGAGCCTGGGATGCCCAAGTGCTGCTATGCAGCAGAGGAGCTTGTAGCCAGGGAGCTAAGGGTGCTGGGGTGCCTGGGCACAGTGCAGCAGGAAAGCTGTGAGGAATAGCAGTGGGGGCACAAGGTGCAGTGGGAAATGTGGCGTGCAACAAGGGGGTACCCAGGCATGAGGTGCAGGGTGCAATGAGGGGGCATACACCTTGGGGCCCACAGTCCCTGCTAGCGTGACCCAAGGAACATATAGCCCCTCCCAGCCACTTACAAGTCAGGCAGGCTGGGCTAGCGCCTAAAGGAGGGATGACACCAAATCAAGTTCATAGTAATACCTGAAAGTGCCCAACACCGTGACATATACTGGCAAGCGGCAGGAACTAAGGGGACTCCCTCCCACATGCTTTTTCCTGCTTTTCCCCTATCAAAACTTGTGGCTTCCAGTGAGCAAGCTATACAGCACATGTGAAGCACCTGGAGGATGGGCAGTGCTGGTGTGGAGGTGCCTCCAGAATGTGACTGCCTGGCTAGAAGAAGGGGATCAGAGAGCTTTTCAAACAGTTTGAGGTCTGTCAACATCCGCTGCCTTGAGTCCAGCTCTGCCTCCTCTCTTCATTAGTACCCAGTGCCAGCCTGAGCTGCTTGAAGTGAGTTAGTGGCATCACATGGGCAGAGCAGGTGAATGCAATGGATGGTCTCTGGCTGGGAAGGCTGCACAGCCCCTTCCCCTTCAGGCTTTCTCTGTGGCTCAAGGTTGAGATGTATTTCCTGCCTCTGGAAGTTTGTGCCCCAGGTGCCCTTGTTCTGCAACCCCCAGCTGCAGAGTCCCGCAGTTGCTCCTCATTGCCCGGGATCCCGCAAGTCTGATTTTGGTATTATCCTTCTAGAGCCCCGAAAGCCCTGTGCTGCCTGACTGCTGCTGTGAAGCTTTTCTTTGTAACAGGCTATTTTATACAGGCCTCAGCTGCAGCTTTCATTAGGCTGGCCTGTCTTTCTCCCTCTGCCTTAGTTGCAGTAGCACAGATGATCCTTGTGGGGGAAATGGGCCTTGTATCTGCTGGGTGAAGTGCTACAACACAGCAGCAGAGTGATATGATCGGCTGCTCTCTGAAGCTTTTGTTTTTTAATCCTCCGCAACAGTCAGTCATTTCCATGATGCCTTTGTCCTGAAGGACCCTTTTGCAGCTGGGGAGTGCGCATGTCTGTGTGCCCACACGCAGGTTGCTCTACCTATCCAAGGAACCATTTCCAGCTGAGGTTGCATCTGGTTAGTTCTGCCAGTGCTACACCACAGCCCTACGCCGGCAGTGTGAGGGCTCAGCTCTCTCCCTGTGGAAAGGACTATAGGAGTAGAGAAACCACGAACCAGAGCTGGGTCCCTTTTCTTTTGTTTTAGTGGACGGCCAGCAAGTCCTCTCCTCACTCCAGGCAAGCGGGTCAGGAAATGCAGAAAGGAGTCCCGCTTGCTTTTCATCAACCCCACTCCTCAGTATCCTACCTGTTCCCTGAAGTCTCCTGCCCCTGGACTGACCAGCCTTGACACTGCTTCAGTTAGGAGAGTGCAGCATGAGCCAGGCTAGGAAATAACAGCCTTGAAAGTTAAAAAGTTAGAATTCAAGAAGCCCTGGATTCATCATTGAGAACAGATGCTCCAACCTCTCGGGAATGAGAGTGGTATCAGCATCTAGACAGATTGAGCGGGCCCCCACGTTACACTGCTTTTTGGCAATCTCAGGACCTGTTTGCAATGGGACCGAGTCTGGCTGAAATGTTAATTTTGTTAAGCCTCAAATTATTTCATTCTACTGTCTGGTGTTTAGGCTTTTGTACCCAACTGGCTTTAAAATAAAGAGGAGAGTGCACTCCTGATCTAGCCCACCAGGGGAGGAGCTTGCATCAGGATTTTCAGTCTAGAGCTGCCGGCAGACACTTCTTCTTTCCCAGCTTTATCTGCCCCACTCCTTTTGATTACTATTCCTGAACTCTTTTTTTTTTTTTTTTTTTTGAAATTCAAATGTATTTATATATACCACGTCATTCCCATGTGCCCTGGCCCTTTACAGGAACAGAGCATTACAGCCCTAAAGGGGGAAGCGGGTGTTTTAGCTGATGTGCAGAAAGGAAAGTTTTCGACTGAAGATTTAACAAGAGGAACCCCGGATCTAGTCAGGTTCCCTCAGGGCTGGACATTCAGCCCACCAGATAACTTAACCTAAATGAAATGAGTGTCATGTGATTCGGTTAAAGCCTTAGGTCTCTCCCTCTGCTCTTGGTCTGGAAGGGGAACCGATTGCACTGGTTACCAGCATATCTTATCTTGGGACAGCAGTACAAACCCATTCCTATACAGGTGACAAGCAGCTGTGAGAGGTTTCCAACCACATCCCCTCTCTGTAGCTTGCCATGAGGGGCCCATCTGTCGACCCAATCCCATGACACGTGAGGTCTCTTGTCTGCCCGGAGCTCAGATTCGGGATGTGACAGAGATGATCCCGAACCTTATCTGGCCCACTGATTATTACCCCATGGTCCTAATCCATGTGGGCACTAATGATGCAGCCGGGAACAGTCTGGATCACCTCGTGAAGGACTACAAGGCTCTGGGGGCCAAGCTGAAGGAGACGGGCACAGGCGGTCTTCTCATCTATCCTCCCAGCAAGCAGACGTGGATGGCGCCGTGAGACCTGCATCAGGGAGGTCAACTTACAACTTCAGAGCTGGTGTTACAAGACGGGCTTTGGCTTTTTGGGCCACGACCCATACTTCCGAACAAGAGACATGCTCGGGTGGGATGGGCTCCACCTCTCCCCCAAAGGTAAGCGTGTGTTTTCTTTCAGGTTGGCTGATCTCCTCCGGTGGGCTTTAAACTAGGTTTATCGGGGGAAGGGGAGGACGAGGACGGAGGGGTCCACGGACCACTGAACCATGAGATAGCCACAAGATCAGCCCAGGTAAGTATCAAAGATCATATTAGACAGGAGTATAGGGGCGTTCCCGGGGCAGCCACCAGGGGAATTAAGTGTATATATACAAATGCCAGGAGCATGGGGAACAAGCAGGAGGATCTAGAGCTCTTGCTTGCAAGCAATAACTTTGACTCAGTGGGACTAATGGAAACCTGATGGGACTCTGCTCATGACTGGGTGGTAGGAATAGAGGGCTACAGGTTGTACAGGAGAGATAGAGAAGGGAAAAAAGGGGGAGGGTGTTACTCTCTATGTCAAAGAACAATACACAACTTCCCTAATCAAATTGGGATCAGAGGATGGACAGCAGAGACTCTGGGTTAGGATCTAAGGGGGTCAGGGGGTAAAGGGACCTGGTGGTGAGGGTCTACTACAGGCCTCCGCACCAGGAGGATGAGCTAGATGGGGAATTTTCCAGGCAGCTCTCCGAGGCTGTGCGGTCTAGAGACATGGTAGTCATGGGGGACCTTAACCAGCCAGACATATGCTGGGAGGAGCAATCAGCTAGATCTAACCACTCACCCAGGCTCTTAACCTGTATTCAGGACCTCCACCTAACACACGAGGTAAGGAGTCCCACCGAGGTAACGCCTTGCTCGACTTGGTGTTGGCCACAGGGGATGACCTGGTGGGGGGCCTGCAGATTCAAGGCAATTTAGGGGACGGTGATCACCAAATGATAAAATGCAATATCCAGAGAAGGGCGGGCACTATACCTAGCAAGACACAGGTGCTAAACTTTAAAAAGGCTGACTTTAATAGGCTCAAGGGATTGGTTAGCAGGGCACTAGGAACCAAGAGCCTAGATGCTTTGGGGGTCCAGGAGGGGTGGTCATTCCTCAGGGATACCATTCTTTGGGCTCAGAGTGAAACAATCCCATGGCAGAGGAAAGGGGGGCAAAGGGGCCAGGAAGCCCCTTTGGCTAACCAGGTTCATCCAGGATGCCTTGAGGGCAAAGAAAGTAGCATACAGGAAGTGGAAGCAGGGGGTAGCTAGCAAGGAGGAGTATACTTCCTTGGCCCGCACCTGCAGGGAGTCAGTCAGGAAGGCCAAGGCAGCTCTACAACTCAGGCTAGCGGCAGGGATTAAGGACAGTAAAAGTCCTTCTTTAGTTACATTGGTGGCAAAAAGAGGGTGCAGGGTAGCATAGGACCCCAACAGGACAGGCAGGGAGGCTTAGTGACAGATACCAGGCACAAGGCAGGGCTCTTCAATGACTTTTTTGCCTCTGTCTTCTTAAATAGGAATCTAGACAAACCCTCAATACACATCACGGACACCAAAAAAAGGGGAACATCAGCTGACCATCAGTCAATGCCGACACGGTAAAAGGACACTTGGAGGGACTGGATGTGTTCAAATCACCGCGACCGGAGGGACTCCACCCACAGGTAATGAAGGAATTAGTGAGGGTCATAGCTGAACCACTAGCAAGGATGTATGAGTACTCATGGTGCTTGGGTCAGGTCCCGGAGGATTGGAAGAGGGCCAATGTCATCCCAATCTTTAAGAAGGGGACAAAGGAGGATCTGGGAAACTATAGACCAGTCAGCCTTACCTCTATCCCAGGGAAGATCCTAGAAAAAATAATCAAGGAACACATCTGTGGGAGCCCGCTGGCTAATGTGATGCAGAGAGGCAACCAACATGGGTTTATAGCGGGCAGGTCCTGCCTGACTAACCTAGTTTCTTTTTACAACAAGGCCACCAAATGTTTAGATGCAGGAGTCAAGGTGGATGTTATCTATCTGGACTTCAAGAAGGCCTTTGACACAGTATCCCACAGCATCCTTATTAGTAAACTGAGGAGATTTGCCGTGGATGATTACACGGTAGACTGGGTAGCAAAGAGGCTCAGGGGTCGCACTCAGAGGGTGGCGGTGAATGGCTCAATGTCAACCTGGAAAGATGTGTGCAGTGGAGTTCCTCAGGGCTCAGTTCTGGGGCCGGTGCTGTCCAACATCTTTATCAGTGATCTGGACGAGGGGGTGGGAAGCACCCTGTCCAAATTCACGGATGACACAAAAATATGGGGTGAAGCTAACACCCTGGAGAGGAGGAACCAGATCCAGGCTGACCTCGACAGGTTTGGGAAATGGGCGGAGAACAACAGGATGCAATTCAATAAGGACAAGTGCAAGGTGTTGTATCTAGGGAGGAAAAGCTGCCATCATATCTATAGGCTGGAGGGCGACCTTCTCAGCTCCACTGAGACAGAAAAAGATCTTGGAGTCACTGTTGACTCCAGGATGAACATGAGTCGCCAATGTGATGAAGCAGTTAGCAGAGCCAATCGCACCTTGTCGTGCATCCGTAGGTGCTTCACAAACAGGTCCAGGGAAGTGATTCTCCCTCTCTATGTGGCACTGGAGTACTGTGTCCAGTTTTGGACGCTGTAGTTCAAGCGGGATGCAGACAACCTGGAGAGGGTCCAAAGAAGAGCCACTCATCTGATTGGAGGCCTGCAGGGAAGGCCCTATAAGGAAAGGCTAAGGGACCTTAACGTCTTCAGCCTCTCCAAGAGAAGGCTGAGAGGGGACCTTGTTGCTATGTAAAAATTCATAACGGGACAGCAACATGAAGTAGGTGATGATCTGTTTACCAGGGCACCCCCTGGAACAGCAAGGAACAATGGCCATAAGCTACTGGAGAGTAGGTTTAGACTGGACATTAGAAAAAAGTTCTTCATGGTCAGGGTAACTGGGATCTGGAATGGGCTTCCAAGGGAGTTGGTGCTTGCCTCATCCTTGGGGGTCTTCAGGAGAAGACTGCACAGGCACCTGCCTGGGATCACATGACCCCAGGTTTGGTGACCCTTTTCTTGTCTGCCGGGGCAGGGGGTCGGACCAGGCGGCCCACTGAGGTCCCTTCCGACCCTGGAATCTATGAATCTGTGAATTAAGGAAAGGGGCAGTAACACACTCTTGGTGCTGGGAAGGGGCGATACAGAATAGCAAGAAGAGCGGGGCCTCAGAGGGACTTGGAGAGAAGACAAGAAAAGCCAGTCTGATGTGACTGGCCACGAAGTCATAGTTCCAAAGCAGCTGCAGCCCCATCAGAACCAGAGGTTCTAATTTTTCAGGGAGTTGATTTTCTTGATTTTTTTGGAGCCCAAAGTGCCTACAGATCATCAAGTCTGACCTCCTGCATAGCCAGACTAGAACATCTGACCCAGCCCCCCTGCACTGGGCTCAGGTCACTGGTAAAGGCTTCAGGTGAGACACAGCCTACCACATCATTAAATATGTCCTTCCAGAGATTAATGACTTGCAATCCTATTTCTGTTATGAATTTGTCTACCTTCAGCTTCCAACCATTGAACCATGTGATGCCCTTCTCAGCTAAGCCAGCTGTTCACTGAAATTCCTTCCCCATATAGGCACTTGGAAGCCATGATCTAGTCACCTGCTCTTGGATGGGCTAAATGAACCAAGTTTCTATTTTCTCTTCCAGTTATAGCCTCCAGATCTTTCTTCCACAGCTAGACAGCTCTTTATCCATCAAGAAGCAAATTCTGTTCAGTTATTGTCTTTTGTTGGACCAATTTTATAGTTGGGAGAGAAGTTAAACAAGCTTCTGGGCATTAGGAAGATCCTATCTCAGAAGCAAATGTGGCCTAAGCTAGAGAGCAGGTAGAACAATTACTTCTAAGCCCATTATATACATACATGAAAATGATTGCTTAACGCAGGAAGTGGGCAGTAAATGTATGGAGCAAATAAAAATTGCCAGAAAGGTCTTGTTCTGTAGATATAGTTGCTATAGATAAGCTTAATTATTTAAATGAATGAGGTGATGCAAAAGGGAAGAGGTCTATTATCATCTGTGGCACACAAAGGTTAGCAGAGGGAGTAGGTAATAGTGAGCCATTAAACCATTATCCAATTAAGACCATAGGTTTTGATGTTCAGCAAAGATAGGACTTTGTTTCCAGGCTTGTCTTCTGAAAGCATTCAGTACGTTTCTCTTGAGGACAAGAACTATGAGGTCAGAGATGGAGTACTTGCTCTGTGTAAATGCTTTCCCACCAGTGAGTGGGTGCTTTTGTCCTGCATCATTTTCCAGTGGAAGTTCATTCTGTAGTGTACTGGTTGTTTAGTTTCATCCACTTAGTTTCCATGAGGGCATTTGGTGAGTTGGATGAGGTGTATCATATTTAGTGATAGACATGTAGGAGCCAGGCTTTATTGTGGGGAGTGCTGATCATGATGACAGTGGGGGAGTGTTGGCAGGTTTTGAATCTGTTGTTTAGGCAGAGCCTAGTTTCATAGTTTCATAGTTGGTCGGGTCGGAAGGGACCTGAGCAGATCATCAAGTCCGACCCCCTGCCATGGCAGGAAAGAGTACTCGGTCAAACGACCCCAGCAAGGTGATTGTCAAGCCTTGTCTTAAAGACCCCCCAGGGTAGGAGCCAGCTGCCCTGACAGTGAAGTTGCGCCTCCTGATATCTAGCCTGAATCTACCCTCTGCCAGCTTGTGACCGTTATTCCTGTTCTCATCCACCCACCCCTGTAACCTGTCTAGGTCTGATTGCAGCCTATTCCTTTCTTCTAGCGTGCCCACTTCCCCCACATCTTAGTGTCATCAGCAAATTTGAGCAGGGTGCTTTTTACCCCCTCGTCCAAGTCGCTGATGAAGATGTTGAACAGTGCGGGCCCGAGGACCGAGCCCTGGGGAACCCCACTGCCCACATCCTTCCAGGCTGAAAAAGACCCATCCACCACCACTCTCTGGGTGCGGCCCTCCAGCCGGTTAGCAACCCATCTGACTGTTATGTGTTGACTATACAGTTGGTCCAACTAAAGGTACATTACCTTCTTCCAGCATAAGAAGGCAAGAAAGCCTCTTGTGTAAGATGACTATAACACCCAACATTTTGCCCATCAATCATTCTTTTAGTGCACTTACCGAGAACTTTCTTGTGAAGTCTTTTATAGCTCCATAAAAACCCCATAAAATATTTATAAAATATTTGACCAGTCCAGAGAGACCTGTGGGCATTTGTAGACTTCCAGAATCACTGCATCATCCTCTTGATTTTAGCATCTGAGCTATTGCCAAAGCCAGAGGGTTTTCATTGGGAAAGAAACCTGCCACTAAGATCCCTTCGAGCTCTGATGGGATCTGCATGGGCTGCTAATGAATAACCCTTGGTGACCAAGAGGCATCAATCACACTGTGTGCAGCATTCCTGTGGCCTAGATCAGCACATGCAGCACATGTGGGCCTGAGGGGCTTTGACCCTAACTGACTTACTGCCCCTTGGGGCAGGGGACTGGACACAATGATCTTGTGAGGTCCCTTCCAGCCCTAATGTCTATGCTATCTATGAAATCTATGATAGCCTCCCATCAGCACTGAGCCACTCCTGGACTCAGTGAGAAGCAGAGGCCAGCATAGACCTTGCAGAATTGCCTTATTAACCTTGCTATGGTACTTTATTCCAAGGAACCAGAGGGAGCCTGAGATGTAGATGCTGAAGGGTGTTCATTAGCAACACCCAGCAGTGAGAGGAGGAATGGGGGGTGCACACTGCTTCATTTAAATACAAGGCCGTGTACAGCTGGCATTAGCACCACCCCCCTTGCTTGTACCTGCAGAGAGTGATCCTTCACCAGCCCCTAGCACCAACATGGGCTCAAGCAGGAGCCTGCCTTGGAGCTGTCTCAATATAACAGTACAAATGCAGTGCCAAGGCAGACTTCAGCTCCCTCTTTATTTGTGGTTCACACAGTTGCCATCCCAGCAGGACCTGCTGTGCTGAGCCAAGCTCCTCTCACCATCCAAGCAACCCTTGGCCCACTGTTCTCCAGCAACATGTGGCCGCTGCTCCAGAGGCAGCTCCTTTCCCAGGAGACTGGTGACTTCAGGCATGTGGGCTGCTGATGTATGTAGACATCCGTGCCACTCTTGAGCTGGGTGTCTGCTCCTCTCAGCGTGATTCCCTACTTTCTCAACTCTCCAGGCAGACAGTTTGACCTGCTGACTTGTATATTAGAGTGCCTGATGCTCTCATCTGCCACATCTTGAAGTTGTATTTACTAAGAATGGGAGGAAAGTCTCATATCTCCTTGCATAGACACTTGGTCAGCTTAGGCAATGTATCCTGGGGCTTCGTCTCCCTTATGCCCCACCTGGCTCCAGCCCATTGTTAGTATGTCAACTCAGGTAAGTAAGTCCTTGCTGCCTCTCCACTGTGGCTTTCAAGAAATTCCAGGCCACTAATATGAATCCTAGGTCTCAATAAGCAAAATAAATATTTCCTAAACCTAAATGAATCCTCGCAGCATAAATACCCTTTCTTTACACACAACATCTTCTGTGCCACCTGAGCAGTATTTCCCATGGAAACCCATCAAAAGTCTTTCCCAACAGAAGGGCTTGAGAGTGACCAGTGCTCTAATCTCTCACTGCCCTCGTCACTCGCGGTTTGAAGTTTTACTTTTTTTTTTTTTTCTCTCCACAGGATCCTCGCTGCCTGGAGACCTCTTGTCATTCGTGGCATCCACAAGGACCTGGCTGGTAAGTCAATAGGCTCCTCCAAGCCTCTATACGTGCAACGCTGCCTGGGCTCCCACCATTCGCCCCTCCTGGGGCACTTTGTGCCTGGGCGCTGTTCTTCACAGCACCAGGCTTCTGCTCCTGGTCCTCTCCCCTTCCTGTCTCGGGCTGCTCTTTCTCTGTCTTTCGGGGTTTGTCCTGCCAATCAGAACTGGCACGCGCTCACAAAGTGCGCCTGTGCTGGTGTTGGGGTTTCCCTCCTCAGGGTCAGCATCAAATGCGGTAGCTCATCCCTCCACCAGCGCTTCTCCTCCACGTCCGCTTCATCTGCTTTGGTGGCAGTCGGCTTCTCACTCCCACGATGTGGCTCTGCTAGGAAGGGAACTGCTGGAGCTGGTGACCATCCCCCGACCGAGACCCTTAGGCCTCTGGAGGCCCCAGTGCACATTGCAGCCCTTGGCTGGTGGGAGACCCAAGCTGTAGCTGTAGGAAAAGATTCTTGCATGCTCCGCCGTAGTCAGAATGGGTGCCTGCCACAGCACTGTGGTTCTTGATGACTCTGCTCAGTGACCCCCACATCTCCAGGGCTGGAAACGCTTGGGTGACACTGATCTCCTCTCCAGCCCAGAAGCCTTAACATCCTTCCAACAATGCTTTTACCTGGATGGGAATGATGAAGCAAGACATGGAGGAGAGAAAAGGAGTAGTAGGCAAGGCCACATGAACATACACATGTGTATGGGCATGGGGGGTGCTCCATGCTGTGCCTGCTCCTTTGAGGATGTGCATTTCTCCCTGCCCTCACTCAGCCACCCAGGCTCTATAGGCTGAGCAGCAGCAGCTCAGGCTTTGAGCTCTTGAAGTCCCCTGCTCAGCTCCCAGGGCATTAGCCAAAATGGCAGCCCCCACTTAAATCAGGAATTGTTTAGCCCCTTGTGTGGTGCCAGATCCTTGGATGGGACAAACTGCCATAGCTCCGTTTAAACCAGTGAGACTATTCTGATTGGCACCACCTAAGGATTTGGCCCACAGGCCCCAGTGAGGCTGTGCACTAGCAGCGTCTACATCCGAGTTCCTTGCCTAGAGGGTGAGATGGGAGTTTCCCTATACTCCAGTGGGGGTCAACCTTTTTGCCAGGCATGATGCACCTTTCCCAAGTGCCACACCTATCTTATTCCTCTACTCTATCTGCTGCTCTGCTTTCTGCTCCCTGCCCTACCTGCTACTGTGTTGCCTGTCCCCTCTCTGATCCATCCCCTGCTACACACAGAAGCTGGCCATGCCACATGTGGTACCCATGCCAGTTCTGGCCTCCCTTGCTATATTCCAGCCTTCTCAAGGTAGAATAGATATTGATACAGCTCTTGTTTTCTTCCCTTCCCTGGC
The DNA here is from genome assembly GCF_001723895.1 of Crocodylus porosus. Taxonomy (NCBI): domain Eukaryota; kingdom Metazoa; phylum Chordata; order Crocodylia; family Crocodylidae; genus Crocodylus; species Crocodylus porosus. The sequence continues at coordinate 2,194,828 of NW_017728911.1, read as the reverse complement.
AGTCTCCCAAGCCCGATGCAGCAGGGCAATGCCTGTGGAAACTTGCCCTGCTCCCAGGGAAACGCGTCACACTGGTTGCTGCAAAACCAGAGTGCTCACAGCTTTTCAGTGTGCCCTGCAGACATGGCCATCCCTCCAGCAGTTGAGGAAATGCTATTTACTACCAAAAGACTGTTCCTTGCCATGATGCAGCAATTAGATTATGTAAGAGTCAGCAGGTCAGGTGACTCCAGTTTCATGGGTGTGAACCCAGAGCAACCACACAACACTCATGGGGCATCTACTCCAGATTTATGTCAGTATAAGGCAGATTGAAATCTGGCCGGGCCACTTCTAATAGAAGTAATTTGTTAAGGGGTCCGGCAGATGCTTGTCACTTTGGCCCTCTCTGAGATAAGGTTTGCTCCCAGCTACACACTCTTCCCTAGCTCCCTTTTCCTCTTGACTACAGCACAGTCCTGCTGGCAGCATAAGGGAAAGCTTTTTATCAGGGAATGTGTTTGAAACCATGAGGCCAAGTTTGCAGCTGGTCAGAATTGTTACTGGTCTCCAAGAAGTTGCAGTGATTCACACCACTTGGAGCCCGGCCTCTTGGACCCCAGGGGATTATTCACCCATGCCTATACAAGTGGATCAGCCCCATTGCTTTCTCTGGGGTTATTCCTCCTTCACACTGGTATAGCTGCAAGCAGTTTTGGTCCAGGTGAGCACTGTTGCTCACAGGCCTTTGTCTGCTGTCACTGCAGCAAAGCCAAGCTGCTCATTGTCTGCCAGGAGACACTGACCCTGTGACAATCCCTGGCTTTAGCAACGTTAATCCAACTGTCTCAGCAGAGCAGTGCATGCGTGTGGGGACAGCTCATCCCACCTCTGGCCTATGGGTCACAGAAGATTTGGTCAAGGTGAAGCCTTGCCAGGCCCCATGCATCCCTCCCTCCCTCGGGGGATGGACGCTCCAGTGCTCAGTGCATCGTAGTGGAGCTGGAGACCTGAGCTCTCCATCTGCAGCATGATTTGGGTGAGTCCTTTGGCTTCTCTGAATCTTACTTCCTTGACTATGAAACCCATGTGGGCAAGAGTAGCCCCAGGACACAGGGAGCCTCTGTTTACCCAATGTGCTGGGAGAGCCTCAGCTAGACAGCAGCTGAGACAAGTGGAAAAACTTGCTAATGGAAATGGACTTGGCTCATGGACAACACTACAACTTGTATTTAGGGTCTGAAGACTTTTTGCCTCCCTTCTGCCCCCCCTGCAGGCAACAGCAATGGTTCTGCAGCCCTCTGGTTTGGTAGTCTTGACTCAGCTGGGACTGGTGCCTGACCCCATCATCCCCTGGCAGTGCCTTCTCGCTCTTATTCCTGGTACCATGAATTGTTCAGAAATCACTCCAAGCCAAGGAGCCTGACAGACGCCTGCTTCCCCCTGCATCTGCGTGCTACCAGCTCAGCAGTGTGCAATAGAAACCCTGGACAGTATCACAGCCCCTTGCCACTGGCTGTCATAAGAGCCTCAGTAAGGTGGAGTTCCCCATACAGAGCACTCATCCTTTTCACCAGAGTTAATGGGAGCAGCCCAGTGCCCAGCTCTGCTAAGAAGTTGGCACCAAATGCCAGAATGTTTATGAGCATATTGATGCCCGGTTGCCTGAAGTGGCATTTGCCACTAAATGTGGGTCAGCAAAGCAGTCATTTGACCTCTAGCGTTGCCTGACCACTGGGATAGCGCTGGCCCTGTTCATTAACCAAATTCTGTCTGCCTCCGACAGGCATTTTATGGCCTTCTGGATGAGGCTTCTAAAATTCTTGCCTTTTCCAAACCAGACACATCAAATTCCATCTCCAGTCTTCACGTGGATCAGAGGAGGAGCTGGTTTGGGATGCACCGACTAACTCCTGAGAGAGGAAATCACAATGGGTATTTCCTGGCCTGTGAATCTAAGGCAGTACATCAGGAGCCCGGGCTGGCTCTCTCCCTAAGCTTAGGATCATAGCAGGCAGGAACATGCCCTGTAGCAGAAACCATGGTAATGCCTAGGAAAGGAGCCTCCAGACCAAAGGAGGCTTGGTAGGAAAACAAAGGGGAAGCCAGGATGAGGTGGGAAGACCTTGAAGAAGGAATCATAGCACAGAAGAGGGGGGCTAGCAAGAGAGGACATGTTTGTGCCATGAGCTTCTGCTTCAATGGCAGAGGATTTAGCGTCTCAGCAGGGTTTAAGGGCATGACTGCTTCTTCACCGGGCCACGATTTTGAGTGGAGAACTCCTTCCTCTGGTGAATGGGGGGAGCAGGGTTCACCTCAATACCACTGTGGTTGGAGGTGGGTTGGGGTCCTACCAGGACTTCCCTGGTGCCTGGCTGGGAGTTTGTACTCATGCGGGGGGTCAAACCAACTGCCAGATGTGGCCTCACCAAGGGACTTCCTCCGCAGATCAGACTGGCAAGGACCGCACAGCTTTTTGCCTTCCTGAGCAGCACAGAGAATGGCCTCCTTCCTCACATCACCTGCGTCTATATTCACCCTCCATATTCCTTGCCATTGCAGTCCCAGGGCACTGGGGGAACTCTTGTCTGGCCAGCTCGGGTGTGTGATAGGCTTTTTCATAGGTTGCTTTGTGGCTGCGGCTGCGGCAGGTGAGGGGAGTCCAAGTGAGACAATATAGTGGATCCTTCTGGACACAGAGTTGCCCCTCCCAGCCATAGTTCACGCAGTTCACATTACTATAGTGATCCTATCAAACTCTTTCTTGGATCCCTCCTCATCCAGAGGTTTCAAAGCTTTGCACAGGAAGGGGGCAGCATTAGTGGGGTTGTGTTGGGGGTCCTGGACTGGAGGGAGACCTGTGGGGAAACGAGGGCGTAGAAAGCCAAAGGGCCTGATATTCAGAGGCTCTGAGCACCCTGGTCTCTAGGTAGGGTCAGCGGAAGCTGCAGGTGCTCAACGCTGCTGGAAATGGGGTGACTGCACAAGCTTTGGGAGTAAGGTAACTGCAGAGCTGGAGTCAGAACCCAAGGGCCCGACTCCCAGCCCGTGGCTTTGCTGGGGAGCGGGACTAGGGGCAGAGATCAGGGAATGTGAGAAATCCCATAACGCCCTGTAGTTTCATATTACATGCCCTTGCCCAGCATTGACAGGAACAGAAATGGGGAGAGCCCACAGAGATGCCTAACATGGAAAAATGCTGCATGTGTTCAAGTGCTGCTCTGAGCAGTCGGCATCAGGGTGTGGAGGGCCGAGAGGTCTGGGCTGTAACTGGACCTCAGAGAGGCAGGTGGGTAGGCAGGTTCTTGTGGGCACAGTGGGCAGAGTGGGAGAAAACCTGGACAAAGGGCTCCCAGCCCCACCATTAGGACTGCACAGGAGGGGGCAGCCTCACAAGGGTCCTTCCTCTTTCAAACCCCGGTTCAGCCCCCAGGGAAATCACTAGAAAAGACCCCAGTGGCTTTAATGGGAAAGTGTCCCAGCCCGGCAGGGGAACGCATTGTCCTTTCCGTGCATCCTGCGGTTGGTGTTGAGCTCGCTCACAATGAATTTCCCCTTCACACCCTCTCTTTGTCCCACCTTTGTCCTCCCAAGGAAGTAGTCCGCTGGGCTGAGTGCTAGGGGATGGATCAGGCCCAGTGCAGAGTGGCCAACCCTGGGCAGGGGTACAGGGGCAACAATGCCACCGTGGAGGCATGGCTCACACTGGAAGTCCCCATGGCAGCCATGTTTGCGACAGGAACAACAGTTTGTGCCCTGTTTTGCTAAGTGAGCTGCCTGAAGACAGTGTTGGATGAGACCAGGCTGATCCCCAGAACTGAGATAGTTATGCACTACTTGAGCACAACATTATATGCTCCATGTGGGGGTAATAGGTTGGCATCTGGTGGCCTATTGCATGAGATGATTTGTGACCCTCGTGTCTGCTCAGGGACTTTACCAGCATTAATGTACAAAGCTCCCAGTGCTCCTGGCAAAAGCCAGCCCACATTTTTCATCCTCCAGATGAGGAAACTAAGGCACAAGGAAAATTAAAGACAACATTTTTGGGTGTTGGAGTTTTTGGTGCCCAGCTTGAACTACCTGGGGCCTTGCTTTTAGAAGAGTTAAGCCATTGACTTCCACTGAAGCTCAAAACAAGGCCTGGGTGCCAGAAAAGGAGGTGCCCAAAGACAGTGGCTGCTGTCTTTTGACCAGGGTTGTCCAGGAGGCTAGCAGCAGAAGGAGGAATGAAACCCAGGTCTCCTTGTTCCCCAGTCCCTGTCCTCCATTTTAGCTGCCCCCCCTTGCTTGTGACTCTGGATTTCTTCCAGCTGAGGAGGCTGAGATAAGGGAGCTGTTCCTCAGTCACTAGGCTGTGGACTCAGCCAGACAAGTAAGGAGCCGAACCAAACAGCTGTGAGCTTCCTAGGTTGCACCCTGTCCTGGGAGGGGTGCCACTGGCACGGAGCAGTCACTAATTAAATCAGCTGCACTCTGAAAATGTGGGAGAGCAAAACCAGCTCTTAAAGTGAAGGAGGAGCCGTGGAGAGAGCTGTTGTGTAACTGGAGCGCCCTGGGGAGTGAAGGGTGTGGGAGGGTGTAGGGGAGGGGAGGAAGGAAGTCTGATTGTCTGAGCTATTCAAACCCAAGAATTTATTGTCAAAGAAAATGGAAAGTGCTGTAATAACAATTGCTTGTGGTTTCCTTACTGTTCAGCCACCAGCCAGTCACCTACTGGGTGGGGTGGCAGGGGTGCTGCTGAAATGTCTGCCTGTGCAACCCCACAGCTTCCACCTGGCAAAGGCAGACCAGGACACAGTCCCTCCTCGTGGGCAGTGGAAAGCCCAAGCAGGTCAGGTGAGACGGGCTCGATTCTGGGGGCCAGACACCTCCGTGATGCAGGTGGGGATGCCGTAGTGTGTCTGGGAACGGGCTGCGGTGCCCCGTGTGATGGGAACAAGTTTGGCAGTGCAGGGCATGCAGGCTATTCTCGGCTCATGTATCATGGGGTGAAATGGGGGGTGGCCTAATGGGAAAAGCCCCTTCCTCACATGATCTTACACCTCCTGTAAGTCGCTTTCCCAGCATCTCTCTTTCATTCTTTACCCCCCGTCCCCTCCCCACCAGACAGACTGCCCTGGCTGCACATACTTGGTGGACACCAAATGAGTGGAACTGACACTGTCTCAGCCCTTTCACCAAGGTGGCAGCTTGATCCTTCAGACACCATCTTGCCAGGGCAAGCTACATTCGCAGGCCTAACAAGCAGGGTCTGGCCCGAAACAGTTGGCAGCCGGAGCAGTGTCACTGGCAGATGCCGCCGTTCTTATGCCCCCTCTGAGTGGGCATCTGGTGCTGGTGCCTTTTTTTTACACTCCTGGCTAAACCTCTGAGAACCCCTGGCTGGATTATTGCAATACATATCTAAAAATGAAATGGAGGAGGAGCTAAACTACTGAAAAATGTCCAACTAGATCTAGTAAAAAAATGTTCACCCCTCTGATTGTTTTTCATCGTAACATGAGCTTTCATCACTGCTGAGTTGTTCCACAGGAAGACGTCTGTCAGTGACATTCTGGGTTTTCCAGAGCAGCCTTTCATGCCCAGATGTCTTATTTTGAACTGTCCGGATGAACAGGAACATTTCATCTCGAACACTTTGCCGTGAAGCCTTTCAGTTTGAATCAGCCTTGACATTTCCAACTCCACATTTTTGGGAAGACGCGTTGTTTCCTGGGAAATGGGGATGACTTGTCTTCTTTATCATACTAGAAGATGAAAACAAAATGTTGAAATATTAGAATTCCCCACAGGATGGAAACTCTGTTTTCCCAGCTCTTGTCCAGCTCCTACAAAGCACAACAGCAGATCTGCTCTCCGCAGGTCAGTGAGAATGTGTCACCCGGCTGCTCTGCTCTCTGCACTCGCTCCCACCCAGCGGAGCCCAGTTCAGTGGCCCCATCCAATGGGTTTTGCTGTGATTAGCCCTGCCTATCTGTGAGATCCTCTCTCCCCCTGTGACCGTGACCTTCCATGACAGCTACAACATACTGGCACAACGAAACTGTTGACCAGGGCAGGATTGAGACTGTGGAGCTTAATCCTGCAAGATTTCAGAGATTATAGACCTCACTGCACTCAGTCACACGCAACCCTCAGCTCACGGCTCTTTACGCAAGCATAACATGTTGACTCACACCTGCACACCAGCCTACCCACACAAGCACACAGCACTGACCTTCCCACACACCCAGAGCACCTCGGCCCACAGAACACACCCACTTGCATGCAAACACCCTGTAAACTACAGGCTGAGCGGCCAGAGAGAGAGATTTTGCTTCCATTTTGAATGCCCATGGTGCCCTCCAACACTGCATTAACAGATAGGGGCCAGCTAAGTCTCCACACATGTAGATCAATTCCATATGCCACCTTTTATGTCATCGCTGAGTCTGGCCCATGTCCTCTGGCTGCATGACACACCTTGCAGGAAACCTTTATTTAGCAATACATGCTAAAAATATCTTCCTGGAGCAGACATGTAGTTCTCTAGCAAGGTCTTGTTCACTTCCAGAGCATGGGAGGTGGCCTCAGAGATGGCAGGCGCTGAGAATCAGGAAACGGTCTCAGCAAAAAAAAACAACTGAGCCTTGGCTAACCAGGAAATGTTCGGTGATGGCAGCACTTCGGTGAACGTGGGGGATTCATCCGCTTGCTGACGGACCTTGTGATAATATTGGAGGTGCCACTTCCCACAGCTGCACCCCTACCCTTTTGCTTCCTGTCTCTCTGGATTATTATGGGACACCCGCTGCTGCCCCCCACCCCCTGTTGCTAAGACATCTGGAGGCCATCTGGGTTCTGGTGCAGAGCTAACTATAGCACTTCCTCCCACTGGGTTGTCTTGGAAAGGCTCTGTCAGTGATAGGGCTGTGGCTGAAGGAGCTACCTGGTGAGGCAAAGAGATGAGAGGGAGAGAAATTGCTAAGGTAGAAACTACTTCTATCTGCTTTTGAGAGCCCCAGGACCACTATGCAGTGCCATGGAGGCTTCCCAGAATACAGTGCCAGCCTGCTCCTGTATCTGGCGAGGGGGATCCTGAAAGGGCTGAAATGAATCAGGCTGGTCCAGGACTCCTCCACCCCGGGCAAACCCTCAGCAACCTGATGAGGACAGCTGCAAGGCCAATCAGCAATACTTCCTGGGTGCCAAGTGGCCTAGGCAGAAGCCAGGGTCAGGCCCAGCTTCAGGCCCAGCCAAAGTTAGCCTCTCCTTCTTGCAAAGCACTGGCCCTGCAAGAAGAGCGAGATCTGCCCGGTGTTGACCGTGGGCTTGACCTATTAGAGCAGCTTCACACTAGTGTTATGCTATGAATGAGATGCTCCAGATCTATCCCAGTGCAAGTGAAATGAGCGTCAGGTTCGACGGCATTACGACAGCATAAGTGGGCTCAGCATCAGGCCCCCTGGCTCCTGGTTGGCCCTGGGAGAGGAGCATGGGGGCCTGATGGTTGTCACTGGTGACAGACACAGGCTTTGAGAGTGCGAGTATCAACTCAGCGGGGTCCATGAAGGTGGAGCAAGACTTGAAGTCAGTTTACAAAACTATGCAAGCAGCTTCATGTCTGGCTGGGCTCAGGCCCGGTGACATCCACGCCCTCAGCCCAGATTCCCAGGTGCAGTCAGGCCTTCGCTTGCTTAGAAAGTCCTGAGCTGTGCAAGTCACATGTGCCATCCCTTGGAGCACTGAGTGTCTATGCTGCATTCCCAGACCATCCTACCGGGCCCCCCTAAGCCCACCCCTACCCTCCTCTCCAGCTCCTGCTCCATGTGCCAAACCTGGAAATGAACAGGCGAGGTTGCTCTACAGACACCCCCACAGTTGCTCTTGAGCACAGAGGAGACCAAGGTCTTAGCAGCTGAGGAAGGATGCCTCAGGGCAGCCTCTGCCCTATACCTCCTGATTGTCAAAGGGTCAAGGCATGTGTGCAGGTGTCCCGCCCTGGACAGCCCAGGGATGGCATGCAGACATCACCTTAGTCACTCAAGGCCTGTGGCCTTCCACCCCCATGAGTTCACACATCCAGGGACCAGCAGCCCTGTGTGATCTCTCTGACCCTGGTCAAGGCAGTGCAAGTGAGGTGTGAGCTGGGGTCTCGTATGACCCTACTGGAATCCCCCCAGGGCCCTTCTCCCCTCAGCACAGCCAGCTGGGTTGTCCACCATCTCTCATTGCTGTGCAGGCAAATAACAGCTTGATCCAGTGCTGCTCAGCGGAAGGGATGAATCTGCAGTCGGGGGCTGAGCTTCTCCAAGAGGTGCAAAGCATCCATTATACCAAGGGGCCGGATCCTGTGAGGAGCCAAGTCCCTGGGAGCAAAGGGTGCTCTGCACATCTGGGAGGACTGCAACACTTCCTGGATCCCAGGCCGGGTAGGATAAATGGCTCCCGTGAGCAGGTAAAGCCCAGGGGCAAAGGCTATGTGTGCAGGCTGTGGCCCTGCCAGCCCTGTGCCAGGAGAAGCTGATAAGAAGGTGCTAACAGTGCAAAGCCAAGAGAAACTTTTCCGACTTTCAAGGGTTTGAAGGTCTGGGCTGCTAGCGCTGCCTCTGACTTTCCATTAATGGCATGTTGAGGCGGGTTTGGGGGAATTACCATCTGGGGGCTGGGATCAAAAGATCCTGGGACAGATCCCTTCTCAGATGGACTCCCCTGGAGTTTCCCCTGTAGGGAGACCAGCCCCATTACTGTGTCTCCTGTGGACAGGTGCTGGGTGAGCAAAACTCCTACTGATTTCATTAGGGCCACATGGAGGAAGCAGCACCTCAGCCAGGGAAAGTCCAAGGCATTGCTGGAGAACCATTTGGTTCCAGCTCCTTAGGAAGGAAAGAGATTACTATGAAACTCAGAGGGAATCCAGGTTGGCAGAACATAATTAGGCCTCCTGGAAGTTGGCCAGGGCCTTGGGGATAACACCTACTCTTTCAAAGAGTCCCATGGGTTCTTTTAATGATGCAGGCATCTGCTTTGCCATTTCCTGTGATACCACCAGCCGCTCATAAAAGCAGAACTTGCATCTTTTAGGGCAGAAACATGGGGCTGGGGAGGAGCTCAGGGCTGAATCAAGGAGGTGATGGGCTCAGCAGCCTGATTACAGACTGCCAGCTGACTAAATGACACTTCTGCATCATGTCACTTGGTCACATACCCATCACCACCTCATCTATTCTTGCACAAAAGATGCCTCCTGAGTTCTGTTAGCAAACACTGACTAATTCCCTTGATAGCTGTTGTTCAATAGTCTCTGAATTTAAAAATTTGTTGTTTGAGCACGTCAATGCCATGATCAGCCCTGTTTATTGGGTTCTGTTGCAATATCCTGTGTTAACCCTGGTACTGGCCTTGTCTTGATAGTCTGCTAGAAAGAAACAGCATTAATCCCAGAGGGCTGCCTCACAGGCGTGTGTTGGGGGAAAGGGTAGTTTGCCTCCATGCACAAAAGAAGCTTCAATGGGGAAGAGAAAGCAAACAGGAATTTATTAGTTACTATCTCTCACAATACAGGAAATCCAGGTCATAAAATTAAATGACTACTTAGGAAGTTCTTTTTCACACAGTGGGGGTGTCTACATGTGCAATGAATGCGCCTGCATGCATCTGAACGTGCGCCCTTCAGGAGCAAATTTGGAGGAGGAGCCCAGCCACATGGAGATCAGGACCCATCGTGCCTCCCAGTCCTGTGGAAATTGGGATGGGTCCTGATCTCCACCGGGCAGGGCGGCAGCTGCCTGGCAGCCAGGACAGCTCTCTCTGCCTTGCAGAGATTGGGATGGGTCTTAAACTCCATGGGGCTGGGAGAACATGTCCTCCTGAGCCAGGACAGCTCTCCCCACCCACTGTGGCCCCCCGATGCCCAGGCTGACCGGGAGCAATTTGAGTGTCTACTGGAAGCATCTACATGTATGTTTTGGCACATTAATTTAATGCACCGAGGAGGAAAGGGGCATCCATAGCTATTGAGCACAGGAGTTAGGGGCACAGCCTCTGAAGCAGAACTTCCTAGACCTCAATTGCTGCAAGCAGGAGGGGAACAGTGGCAGGCAAAAGCCCTGGTCATACCCTGTTCACACTCCCTTTCAGCATTTGCTCTCTGCCACTGTGTGACACAAGATACTGAGCAAAACGGGCCAATGGTCTGACCCAGCAAATGCCAGTTCTGTGTTAAGGTTTCATCTGTGATATCCCCTGAGGCAAGTTATTCTCTGAGGGAGCCTTCTGGCTGCCTTACAGGCCTCTGCACCGGCTGTGCAGGAAGGACTCGGGGTGGGTGGGGGGGTGGGGCTGGGTTTTGCTTGTAGTGTCCAAATCTGTTATAGAGCAGAACCGCCCCACTTTACTCCAATTCCCCCAGCAGCCCAGACTTGGGCATGTGGATTGCTCGAGCAGGAACTACAGAGAAGCAGCCAGGCTTGGGGAATAAAACAGAGAGCAGAGAAACAATGGAGGCTGTTACCCTGCCCCTACCACAGCTGGGAGGATTGCAGATAAGTTGTTGTGAAGGGTGGAGGGCACTGTCTGATCTAGGGAGAGATTAAAGAAATGAAATTGAGGCTGTATTAAAAGCTGTGCAAGAGCATGCAATTTAGCGCTTAAATCCTGTGCTAATTGGTATTTATGAACAACTGCCACCAGGGTGTTCCATAACCAGCCTAGTTTTTGCCATTTTAAATGCTAACTTTAGCATGGCCTCTTTTCTCCAGGGTGTTTGGGGAGGGATGGGGCTGAGGCCTGGGGCCCTTCTCTTCTGGGGCAAGGGTTTTGATTTCATTTGGGTGTGGGGCTGGAGTGGGTCCCTGATGAAAATACAGCCCTGGGAAGGGCTCAGTGGGTCTCTTACTTCTCATGAGTCAACTGACATAATCAGAGATTGGGGGAGCAGGCTGGGCTCCATCCTGTCCCCAAGTGCTGGTAGGCAGTTGGTGGGTGACTCACGAAACTTAAGTGGGTGTTAAATGTAGCCACATCTGTTGGGTGTCAGCTGACATCTCCTAGGGGGAAACAAGTGGCCCAGATGCAGGGCACTGAGACTCCCTACATGTGAATGAAACTGGAAGGTAGTAAGTTTAGAACTAACAAAAGGAAGTTCTTTTTTTCACACTGTGTCATTGAAGTGTGTGAAACTTGTTGTCACAAGATGTGGCAGAAGCCAAGGGTTGAACCAGATTCAAAAAGTGTCACTGAGGCTCCCCAGAACATAGTGCGGGAACGGCTGAAATGAATCAGGCTGGTCAGGACTCCTCTGTGCCGGACAAACCTGCAACATCCTGATGAGGGCAGCTGCAAAGCCAACTGGTTTTACTCCATGCATGCCAAGTGGCCTAGGCGGGAGCCAGCCTCAGGCCCAGCTGCTGAGACAGACCCAGCTGAAGGTAACTTCTCCTTCTGCCAAAGCGCTGGCCCTTCATGGAGAACGAGCCCTGCCCTCTGCCGACTGTGGGCTTGATCTCAGTCAGCAGGGAGCGAGGGTCACAACGTAATAAGCAGGGATCTTGGTTTTCTCCATTTAAAAATAGCAAATTCTCTGATTAAAACCCCCCAAATCTGAGTTTTTCCTTGATTAAAATGAAAAACCACTATATAGAGAGATACCTATATCTATATATAAATATAGATAGTATCTAGATATATTCTCTCTCACTCGCTCTCTCTATATAGGTATCAGTTAAGCACAATGTTTTATTGATATATTTACAATGTTAACATAATTTGGAAGCCTACCAGTGCCTCAATCACTATAATAAAATAAGTTCTAAATACCTATACATTTTGGCACTTGATTTAGGGTTTTTTATCATGGAAAATCACAGCTCCCTCTCCCCCTTCGCTCATCAGGACATAGGTCCAGCTCTGGCTGCCCCCCCTCACTGCTTTGTGGCACTGAGCAGCTCTGAAAAGCTGGTGCCCTGCCCCTGCCATTGCCTCTCACTCCCAAGTGACAGCCCCCCACACCCTGCTGGTGCCCCTCACTCCCAACCCAAGCCCTGCTCCCTCATCCCTGCCTCTGCATCTACCAGCCTGCATCTGCTCTCGCCCTGCACACAAATCTGGGGGGCACATGTCCCCATGCCCTCCCGGGAGTGCACGCAGCTCCTCCCAGATGAGCCACCTGTGGTTGCATCCCACTCCCCAGCTGGGCCCTGCGGCCGCACGTTCCTGCCCCAGCCCCGGACCCCATGCACTGCTCCGGCAAGGCAGCGCCCCCAGCCCCCCCGCCCAATTCTCTCCCTCTGTCTCTTACTATGGGGGCCTCAGTTCCACCCCCCTCCCCCAGACTTACCTGTGGGGAACTGTGGGAGCCGCTCTCCATGCTGCCTGGCTGCCACTTGCACGTGCGCCCATTGGTGACATACTGATGGGGGGACCATGCCCCCAGGCACTGGCCTGGGGGAGGGGCGCTGGCCGTGCCCTCCGGGGAGCACTCGGTCCCCAGCAGCACTTCCGGTTTTGCCACCATTGTTTCCAGGCTCAGTGATCAGCCGCCAGGAACCCCCCCCACCGTTTGGCAATTGGCTGTGGACGGGGGTGGGGGGTGCAAATGCAAGCACTGGGCCCTGGGCGCTGGAGACTCACGGTACGTGCGTCACCGGTGTGCGCACATATGCACGTGGTGCCCCTTGCCTGATCGCCCTCCTCCCACACCCCCAGCCCCTTGCAGACTAAAACTCTCAAAGGGCGACCCACCATGTTCTGTGTTTTTCTCCTTTAAAGGAGAAAATCTGCATTTTTCTCCTTAAGAAGGGAAAATCTCCTTGTTTCTTTTTAAAACGAGAAACTCCCCAAGTTTTTCCAAGGTGAATGGAAAACCTGCATCCCTGGGAACACGAAGGGATCCAGAAGGGGACACGGACCGGAGCCCCCGAGCGAGTCCAAGGGGCCTGCAGGTGCCAACCAGTGAAGCGGCCTGGAGGGGTGCCAGGGAGGCAGCCCCACACTCGCCCAGCTCCCCGCTCCCGCTGCCCTTGCCGTCCCCCTCCGGTGCATGGGCAGCTCAGGCACAGCCAGGAGGAGGCCGGCCGGGGGCTGCCAGCTCTCGGGGCGGCTGTGGATGGGGACTGCTTAAAAGCAAAGGTGGGTGACGCAGCACGCGGGCACTGCAGCCTCGGCCTGGCCCCGGCGAACGGCGACTCCAGCATCCTCATGGCGGGCGTGTACGGCGTGACGGGCGCGCGCACGGCACGACTGGTGAAGACCGCGGTGGGTGGCGGGATGGGTGCCCGGTGCGATGGGGGCGCACATGGCGTGATGGGGGTGGATGGCACGGTGGGTACATGCCATGTGAGGGGCACACGGTGTCCTGAAGGTGCACGGCACGATGGGGGCGCACACTGTGTGATGATTGCATATGGTGTGATGAGCTCACGCGGTGTGATGGGTGCAAGGGCGAGGCCGGATCCCCCAGCAGCTGCCACCGGGCTTCTCCGCAGCCAGCCCCGGGGGAGCCCGGGATGCCCCCGCCTGGAGGCACCCAGGAGAAAGCTTCCTCCCCGCCCGAGCCCCCGCGGCCGCGGCCCCTTTAAGAGGCAGGTAGCTCCTCGGCTGGGCCCCGCCCCTCACCTGAGCACGGGG
>NW_017728911.1:2172715-2181141 GCF_001723895.1 Crocodylus porosus | reverse complement strand
GCCGGGGGGGGACGGAGGCGCCTGCCTTGCCACGGTGCCCAGGAGCGGTGCCAGGCCGGGCACGTGCCAGCCCGGGGCGCGCAGCAGGGATGCCGCGGCGGGGCAGGCCGGGCTTGCGGGGTCTTGGCATTTCTCCGGACACGAGCCCTGCTTTGTGCGCCTGCAGAAGCCTGGGCGCCAGCCTCGCTGGGCCGTGCCTGCGGCGCCGCGGGCTGGACACGTCGACAGCGGTGCCCGGGTCGCGCCGCGGCCCCGCCGGGCTCTGGTGCCCCGGGCTCCCGGGGGGGTTGGCAGCCGCGCGTGGGGCAGATGGCAGGGGCTGGCGAAGCAGGAGAGACGCCAGGCTTTGATGGAGCCGGTCTGGGAAGTTTCCCCCCCACTTTGTTTCCCTTCTCTCCCTGGTATTGTGTTGAAGCAGACCCGGCGCCTGATGCGTTCGCCAGGCTTCTGGAGCTTTTCCCAGCATGCTAATGTCTCCCTTCGCTGCGTCTAGTGGAAAACGCTCCCGTTTGCCTCGCATCGGGCCTGGCAGCCGGGACTCACCGTTTCCCAGAAGGGGAAGGCAGGTCTGCCAACACTCTGGGGCACCAGCAGGATCTGCGTTGTTTGCTTTCTTTTCTTACTTTCATTCCTGGCTTGTACGGACGGGCCATCTGATTTCCTCCCCCGTCCCCTTCCTGGCACATCGCACGTTAATTGTCTCAGCTCGCCCAGCACTTTCTCTGTGCCTGAGGCTGTTTTCTTTGGCATGTGGGAATCATCTGTCCCAGACCAGGGCTGCAGGGCTTGGAGCTCTGAGACCCCTTCATGCTGGGTGGTTTCATACCTTCAACACTTGTTGCATCAGTATGCAGGATTTAAAACGTTTCCGTGTGTTTAGCCCTGGGATCACAAGCTGGGAAGAAGGAGTGCGGCCCATCTCAACCCAGACAACCCTGCATTCATAGCGAGCAGGTGACTTTCCAGGGGACAGGACTTTGCTGATCTTGCGCCATTGGCTTTTCTGCGGAGGGTGCCTTGGTGGGACACGGCTTCACTGGGAAATGGACCCATTACATAAAAGCTACCAAACAGGCTTCTGACGGTCATAACTTCTGACTTCTCTCAGCCCTTGCAAATCTTCAGCCAGCTGTAGAGTCCACTCAATTTGCTGAAGCCGGTCCAGCCACTCTGTGCCTATGATTTCAAGACGCAAGAGCGAACTCGGTCCATAACCAAGGCAGCTACGCCTGAAAGTCAGGGCCAAGGAACTTGCAACGAGTTCCCTCGTTCAAGGCAAGTCGCTTCCCACCAAGCTCCTCACCTGAAAGGCCCAGCCATCCTAAAATGCATCCGTGAAGCACCTCGGATTAGAGTGTTCTTGGCGGGAGGTTACCCAAATGTCCAAATCTTGCTGGAGGTGGCTGGGATAATATTGGGCACGTGACACAGTTTGGACACTGACATTTGTCTCCTGTTTCTAAGCTGTCGCTTCAGGAGTCTGGGAACACTTATTTCTCTGCAGGCGGGGAGCACGGCTTTGTGTCTTTAACTATACATTGCTCTTGGGCATCACGGGCCAAGGACCTAGTTCCCCAGGGCAGTGTGCTCCTTTTTTTTTATGGTAACACAAGCCCCGCAACCCTGATTAGGCTCCTTTTTGTCACTCTGCCGTTGCTGTCACTCCCTTTCTCCCTGCCTCAGTTTCCCTATCTGTAAAATGGGATAATGAAATTCCTCTCCTTGGTAACAGATCCAGAGATGAAAGGAGCTAAGTTTTGTTATTATTTTGAATGCCAGATGAACACTGTACAACCTAGACCTTGAACTTCATGTCCTGCATAATGGTGCCAGTTGTTTGTAATTCACACGGGGCTAGTTCCACCAGTCAGAATGGAGATGACAGCAGTAACCTGCACCGTACATTGGTGCTCACTCCAGATTGGCAGGGGTGGGGGTTCTGTTTGGGGTCCTGTGTCTCCTTTCTCTGATTTAATTCACAGCATGGAAGGAGGAACCTTTGGAGCAGAGCGGTCAGGTGCAGGATTCAGGGCTGTCCTGGAGCACAGGTGCAACTGGAAGTGCGGGAAGAAGTGATGTGCTAGAGATAAATGCTGTACGGAGTTCTTTCACCTGCATGAGCCTAGGTTCACCTGGCCCGAAGAGAAACCAGCCACTAGAAGGCCACAGCCCCCTGTGCTTCTGGCTGTAGGGATTAGCAGATCACAAACTTGGTAATGCTAGGCTGTACCTGTTCAAGCTCATTTTTGCTAACCAGGGGCAAGGTGTCTGTCTAGTGACCTCCATCACGGTCTGCACCCTCCCCCAGAGGATTAATTCAGGGCTTGAGTTGCACCGAGTGTCTAGTACAAATCCTTTGTGCTGGGAGGACATGTGAGCAGGTGTGTAAGCACAAAGGGAGGTGTCCTCCCCCTGAGGGCTGGGCCCATGGAAGTGGCTTCTGGCAGGCAATGCTGTAGAGTGAGATTTGCCAGAGCAATGCCTGACATATCAGGGAAGCTACCCCCCCGGGCCCAGAGCTTGAGCAGGAGAGCTGTGACTTTTGCTACTTTATCTGCAAACCGCATGTCTGGGAATGCTGGCACCACCTTTTCTGAGGAACAAGAAAACCTCCTTCCCACCCACGCTGCTGCCACAGAGCCGCATGTGATGCATGTGTTGCACATGTGTGCAGTACAAATAACAACATCTGCGGGTGGTGCAGTAAGGGCTGTGCCTCCGTCTCCCACAGCTCTTGGGCCTCCTCTTGTGCTTCTAAGCTGTTGCCTCTGGAGTTTGGGAACTCTTGGGCCTGGAGTTCTGGCAGACAGAGCTTGGAGAGCTGGCACTTGATGCCAGCAGGGAGTCTGAGATTTGCTTGGCCTTTTGGCTTTGTGATGGGTCAAGCTGTGGCTGCCTACTCAGTCCCTCCAGTGCCTGTCTGGGATGTAGGCTCCCTCAAGGGGAGCATTTCCAAGCTGGCATCCTCCTTGGGGCTGGGACCTATTCAGAGCTCAGCTTTGGACTTGTGCAGTCCGTGGCATCCCCTGTCCTGTGCATTACTGCCTGTTCCTCCCTGGCAGTAGCCTCGGAATAGCCAATCCCCCTGCCCCTGTGTCTGTAGTATACGCTGTATCCTGCATGTCGTAGGGGGCTTCTGTCATGTGTGTATTAGAGCTGTTTAGTGGCAGAACTAACCTTTTTTCAGATCAGCCACCTTGTGAGCTAGTATTTGAGCTTCCTGAATGACAGTGGGACTAAATATGCCCCAGGAATCCCCTGCGGTGACCCTTATATCCAGGCATGGCATTTTTGTTCCTGTAGCCCCTCCTGTGTCTGGTCAATGTGGACTGTGTGAGCATGAAGGGCACTGTGGGCACCAGGTTCACAGGGCTGGTGGGTCTCAGAATATAACTGTATAGACAGTGGCACTAGCTTTTGCCTTACTGCAGCTTTTTGGCCCCTTTTGCTGTCTCCTGCCTGTGCCACCACGGTCTCGGGAATGCTCCTTTGTGCCGGGATTATGGTCTGTACATGGCATTGTGGTTCCCAGGGGAAGCTGGGAGCATAATCTAATAGACCTTCCCTTGGCTTTGCACTGGAAACTGCAGTTTCTGCTCTTGGCTGAAGTGGAGGGGCATATTCCTTTCCAGCTGTTAAGCCGGACCCCTCTGGAATAGACCTGTCTTCTGCTGTGAGACCTCCTTGGTCTTGTTCTCTCGTTGCTCTTCAGTGCAACATGGGCCTGCTATTACCTCGCTACCTCTTTGTCCCTATTTGTATGTATGATGAAGTGGGATCTGGTCTGCTGGGAAGAGCCACTTCTCTGAGGACAGTGGAAGTGCCTTAAGGAAGCAGGAGTGCAGCAGTGAAGTGGGATCTGACTGAAGCTCATTCACCTTCTATTTGCCTGGTACTCTTGAATCAAGTATCTGGAGATGGTATGAGGCTGCTAGCTCGGCTCTGAGCTGTGGGGCAGTAGCAGCAGCAGCTGAGTGTCTTGTTCTGTTCTGGGATCTCTACAGACTGTGAGCATGACACGCCGGTGGCTGCCCAGGTAGGAGGCCAACATCTGCCGTCCTCCTTATCTGAGTGACCTTGCCCTCCTAGGGCAGAGCGTAAAGCTTCATCCTCCTGCCCTCTTTGGTGTTATCTAAATATATCACACTTGGTTTAGCTGGGATTTGTGGGCTGATGGGATCGGCTGCTGCCGAGGTTAATGTTCTGGGTATAAGAGCCTTCCCATGTATGGAGAACCTACCCATCAAGCGGCTCCGTGCTTGACGCGGGTGGTTTGAGCTGTAACTAGCTTCATGTGCTCGGTTCAGAAGACGCTGCTTCCTCACTCCAGGTAAAGGCTGAGGGATGGGAAAAGGGCACGTCGAAACCTGCCTGGGACTGGGCAACCAACATATGGCAACATCCTTGACCTGTACTGCTCGTGGGAGTGGAGAAGTCTCTCCAGTCCTGGTGACACCCCCCCACCCCCTAGGGAGTAGGGACAGGCCTCTCCTCCGCATGTGACTCCTACTGCTCCACTTCAGTTCCTGCATGAATGCTGAGAGGTAGCTTCTGTGGCAGGCTTTTTTGTACAGGGGCTGCAGTCCTCCTGCCTGGGCTGCCTGCTCTCTGTGTGTGAGCTGCTGGAGGGAGATGGCCAGGGGTGTGGAGGCTCCTCTGTGGACACAGTTGTAATCAGGTTGGACCCCAGTGAAGGGTTTCGGGGCAGGGAGGTGGCTTGTGGTTTCCCAGAAATTAGGGACAGAGTGAAAAACCCTCTGTGTACTTAACCCTCTGTGTACTTTAACCTTATTCTGCTGGAAGCTGGGATGGCTCTGCATCACCCAGAGGAAGGAATGCTTTCTGGTTGAATAGCCTGGGCCAGTTGAATCGCTGGTGTCATGCCAGGGGAGCCAGAGAGGTTTTGTACCAGGGGTGAGTGCAGCCCAAAGTGTTTCAGGATTAAACAAATCCCTGCAACTACAGCAAAATCCCTGGTGGCTGCAGTCATTGCCCTGAGGGAGGGGAGAGCTGGGGCAGTCGAGGGCTGCCGAGCCCTGTCCTTTACCGAAGGGCATGCTGGGGCTGTTCTGCACTGGTGAAGCCATGGAGCAGCCCACTGCTGGGCCATGCAGCCACAGCGCCCTCATTCCACCCAGTGCCTGGCAAGGTGGCCTCATCCTAGCTCTGGAGGGTAAATATTGTCCCAGACACCTACGAGGACACCAATAAGAGCGTGAAACCCAACAAGCTTTTGCACTTGCCATTCACATGATTGACTTTTCCCCTTCAGAGCAAAAGACCACTGGGCTGCTGGAATTTGGGTATTGCTAAAGGGCTCCCAGTGAGTTTCATCGCCATCAAGGGATGCTAGTGCTGCATAGTCCCTCTCTTCCGACACTTTATTGCAGTGGCAAAGCTGGACGGAGGGCCGGCAGAAGGCCAGCGGAGCCTCGGGTATTCCTAGCAAAGTGGCCTCCTTGCTCCCCGGCACTGTGTTACTGCCCCCGGCCGAATGGATAACCAAGAGCTCATTTGTAAATGGCAGTTCCTTACTAAGGTCACCTGAGGCCCCTGGGGACACTGCTCCCTGCAGAAGTGCTGAAGTCTGAGATCTTTGTAAAAATGCAGCCCTGAAGGCAGAGCAAGTGGCTTGGCAGTTGCTCAGGGTCTGGGCCTCACCTGGCTGGGAAGTTCACCCGTCTGGGCCCCGCAGCCCTTCATGTAATGGCTCTTCCGGGCCTGAGTTTGCTCCCACAGGGACAGAGTCATTTAGAGCTTGATGTTACCCTGGCTGCTGAAGCATCTTCCCCTCTCAACCCACGGCTGCCCTGGGCCACCTCAGCCAGTTTTCTCTTGGCTGCTCTCTCTTGACTGGCTTCCACATGTGATGCCTTCAGCCCCTGCAGCATTTCCTGTTGCTACAAATGAATAGGTGATGCCCCCTGGCACCTTCTGTGGGAGTGGGGCTGCAGAAAGCTGGAGGAGAGATCCCAGCATGCCCAGGCTGGCTTCTGCAGCAGCCAGGAAGGGAAATCCTTCGTGGATGATCCCTACTTGCTGCCATCTGGCAGGGCCTTGTCATGCTTCTGACTATGTTAACTCCCTCAGCTCCGTTCTTGGGGACTTTTGTAGTCATTTTGGGCAATGGCAGGACAAAGGGGTGTGAACTCCTTAGTGACAGACTCCTGCAGCATTTGGCAAATCTTTCTCTCACATCCGTGGTCAAATTGCCAGATCTGGGGTCAGGGGTGGAGTTCCCCCCGCGTCGCGGTAGCAAGGAACTTTTGGAGATTTTTTGCCTTTCTCCATAAGATGAGGTCTGCTCATCTTAGCAGCAGGTGAACAACTTTTTCCTAAAAAAATCCCTGGCACTGTAGGAGCCATTGCATTGACCAAGGCACTGGTGGTATCTTGGGTCTCTTCTGCTTTCTTCCTGTAGCATATAGAAGGATTTTGTTGTTTTATAGTTTTGTGGTGTGTAGAGGGGTTGGAGCAAATGCTCCTTTGGACTCTTTTGGTTTCCTGCAAATGCAAGGGACTGGACCCTCTACAGCTGCAGCGGCCCCTTCCAGGCCTAAGTTATCAGCTGCCTTAACATCTGGCCCTCGGTGGTCTTGCATGCCGAGTGGTCAGGTGTTGTCCACTTTTTTCCCTCTTGCACTTGGCCAGTAGATCGACATTCCTGGCTCCTTTTGTGAACAAGATTCTTCTTTAAAAGAGCAAAGCAAATGCAGGGCGCCAGCTTCTGGGTGTGATTCCCGGTGTTGGCTCTGAGCCCTAGGTGCTGTGCATGTTGGCAACTGCCTCATCTCGCTGCCTCTTGCCAGCTGGTATCACCTATGAGAGAGAAGTGACTGCGGCATGAGGCTCTTATGATTGTAGGTCTTTTGTAGGGGCTGGCTGTTGAGTGAGGTGTGGAATGAGGGCTTGCTAGCCCACAGTGATGGCACGTTACCCTACAAAGAGGACGTTCATAATAAAATCAAACCCTTACTTGTGAAAGAGAAACTACTTCTGCACATTTGTGAGCCAGTGAGTGAGATCCCATCAAGGTTATTTGTCAGTTAACGGCCTACAAGGAGCACTCTGTGTTAAGTCCCCAGCTTCCTGATTCCAAGGAGGGTTCTTGTGTAACCGGCTGCTTTGTCTCTGCAACTTCTGCACAAGGAAGAAAACAGTGCATTTGTACATAGGAGGGACAGGTGGTGTGCCTTTGGACGGGCTTTGCTGCTTCTACAGCATGGGACCCCTAGAGAGGCACTTCAGTCTCAGAGGCCAGTAGGCCAATCCATGCAACCCTATCTGGGATGCATGTTAAGCTGGTGTCTCACAAATTAAAGTGGTTGCTTTAGAGTATCTGGGGAGGGACATGATTGAAGAAATGCAGGGGTTGGTAGATGCAAATGCTCCCTGATGATGCTTTTCCTGGAATCGGAGGAAAACGGGACCGAGTTTCTGCAAGTTTATATATAGGGAGTACCTTGGGGAGCTCCCGCTGTCACGTCCTCTCTTGAGAGCTTTGCGCTGAGGCATGTGTGTGTATGAGAGAAGCGTCTCACCTGTTGGTGCAGATGTGGAACAGCTGTTATGCTAGTGTAGGCTGCACACCTTCAGTGAGGGCAGGGATGAGTGCTCATTGGGCACAACTGCATCTCAGAGTTGATATGCCAGCTGCCTGTTCTTCACAGGCGTTCTGTACATTTCTGCTGTGAAATCCAGTGTCTGGGTTGGCAAGACGCATCTTTCTTTTTTTATCCCCTTTGAGAAATCCCAGCTTAAAATGTGCAAAAGCAAATTGCTGCCTTGTCTGACTTGGGGAGAAAAATCCATATACCAGCAGACTGAGCTGCAAGCTTTTAATAGGGGCTGGAAAGAGACTGGGATGGAGGGAGTTACCAAAAGTAGGATCCAGACAGTGCTAGCAGTTAGTTCATGGACCAAGGGCATGATTATTTTCCACAGGTGCTGAGCAAACCCGGCTCCTGCTGGCATCAGTGGCAGGTGTGGTTGTGCAGACCTGTGAAAAGTAGGCTCCGTGCACCTGTGTCTCCACAATCATGGCTGTGTGCTGTTAAAGTGCCTGCCGGGAGACCTACCCTGTTTCATGGTGTCAGGCCTTGCAAAGTAGATGCTGTGCAGTTCTTCTCTGCCAGATGCTCTGTGGGCTTATGCTGGCTTCAAGGGAGTTAGGAACTGGGTCAGGATGACTGGAGGAATGAGTGTAGAAAATATAAGGAACAGAATACATCCAGATGGTGAAGAGGTGAGGCTGAGATTTGACTCGATGGACCTTATTACAGCAAAAGCTGCATTAACCGGCACTTTATTAGCCGGACACCTCTATTAACCAGCGTCCGAGGGACGTAGCAAAAGCGGAACTGGAAGCACCACTTAGTTTCATAGTTTCTAGGGTCGGAAGGGACCCGAGTAGATCATCTAGTCCG
>NW_017728911.1:2103661-2172704 GCF_001723895.1 Crocodylus porosus | reverse complement strand
TTACCTTCCTTTGGGCTTGGAGGATCGTCTCCTTAAGGAGCGACCACTCTCCTTGGACACCTGGCTCCCCTCCCCTCCGGGACCTCAATGCTTCCCCAACTATCCTCCTTAGCTCGTTGAAGTTTGCCCTCCTGAAGTCACTTCCAGGGGACTTCCCGTTTCACTGCTGTGAGCTGAGTTTTTTCTTTGCCAATTTTTTGGCCCACGGCCCAGGGCAAAGCAGCCTGCGCGGGGCCCCCCTCCCTGTCCCCTGGCATGACATCGGGGGGATGCTGGATAACAGAGCTTTTAGTGTAGTATGTTTAAGCATCTGGAATGAAAGGCAGCTACACTGTGTTTATGGTCTTGGCTGTCTGTAGGCCAGTGTCTGTCTGGTAAGCTTATCATGATCCTATGTTCAGTCTGGGATTAGGATGTTGGGGTGGGGAGGGCCATAAAGGCTGCTTGACCGTGCCAACTCAGTATCTTTAAGGTGCTTCATATGCAGTCCTTGTAATGGCTGCTCCCTAAAAGAACGGATTGTCTCTGGCCTAGAACAGGCATGAGATTTGTCCTAAGCCAGTGCTTGGCAGCTAGATCCTAGGTTTCATCCTCCTTGCCAGTGTTCACAACTGCCTGGTACAGAGGGCATGTTGCTGCTGCTGACCGGCTTTCCCAACCCTATGTTTCACCACCATTCTCTGGTAGGAGCGCAGATCCAGTCCACGAGGGCAGCTTGGCAGTGCTGCTGCATGAAGATTTTGCAAGCAGCATCTCGGGCCTTGTGCCCCGTCATGGAGGCCATGAGTGATGCATCCTTTCTGGTTGTCCTTGATTTCTCTTTAGAGTAAGAGATTCTCTGGGACTTAACCTAGATTTATTATAAGAGGGACCTGTGGATTCTCCCAAGGGCAAGAGGATTGAGAGCTGGAGACATTGCTTTGTCCTTACTGCCCTAAGTGGGTGTGTGTATGTGAGTGTGTGCATGTGTGAGAGAGAGAGAGATGTTCTGTAAAGGGTCCTTGCCTGTTACTCGGCCCTAAAAGTGCCCATAGCCTTTAAGGTCATTGTTTTACTTGGAAGCTAGGATTCAAGGACTACATGACTGGCTTTCTGTACAAGTTCAGCCTCTCAGTCCCTGTCAAGTGAAGAAAAATATTCACTCTGCCTTCCCAGATGTGGAAACGGGGGTGGAGAAAGGTGAAGGAACTTGGCTTGGTCACAGAGGAGCTAGGAGTCCTGACTTTCCATCAGCTCCACAATCCACTACCTTTAGTAGTAACATTTGACAATTCTCCCAAGCACTGCACGCTAACTCTCCCACTCCTTTGTCCTTGAGTTCCTTCTGTTGCAGTTACTGGGTGTGTGTGTGTGTGTGATCGAGAAGGGTTAGTAAGCAACTAGGGGGGGAAAGGATCTTGCTGAAAGAGACCATCTTTCTACTTAAAGGCAAAACTGCCGCAACAGTACAAGGGATGTGGTTGTAGCAGTAGCTTCTGAGCCTTGCTGTATGGGATGCTACATGCGATTATCTCTTGTGGAGACGGTTTCAGAGGAATGGATAGACGGTGGCTGTGTACACACATTGAGAGAACCTGTGAGAATTCTCCTAGGTTTGTTCTTGTCATAGAGAAGCTTACCAGAGAGGCACATACACATTCAAATACTGAGGCCCTGAAGCATGGAGTGCTTGCACTGTGCAGCCGGGGGTGACCCTCTGCACACATTTCAGAATGCTCCTTTAGTCTGCCTGGCAACAGGTGGCAGCAATGCATAGGACAGCCCTGATTGGCTTGACCCAGACTGCCCATGGTCAGCCTGTTTTTCCCCGTAGCAAATTTGTAGAGATTACTAAGGGGGAGTGTTCTGGAGCAGCAGAGTCCAGCAAGTAACACACGTTCCCTGGAGGCAGGGGGAGAAGCTGGAGGACCATGAGAAAAGCCAGTGGCATGTACAGACCTTTGCTTCCCCAGGAGAAACTCCTGGGAGTGATTTAACCCTGGCTGTTCCCCAGTTATCTTTCTCCTGGAGCAGCCATTTTTACCCTGGGAGAAAAGGCCCAACATTTGTCAGGCCTTGGTTTCCTCTGGAAGAGCAGCAGCTCTTCCAGAAGAAACTGAAAAGGGCTCTCCTCCACAGGGCTATGCAGACATTCAAAGCTGGGCAGTAGCTAAGCAGCTGTTTGTGGTGGATGGTTTGGGATGTTTCTGTTTATGCTTGGGGGATGCAGGAAATGCTTTCCCTTCTCTCTGAATAGGCGCCAGCTGTGTTTACTGTCACTTCCCCTGAACTCTACCATTTCCTCCTAACCCTTTGTCCTGTTTGCTGGTAGCATACAAATGGAGTGGAGCACTGGCCACAGCACTTCTAGTAACCCCCATGGGACAAAGACTTGCTATGCTGGTTCAGACCAAGACGTGGTCATCCACAGCGGCTTATACCAGAAGCTTTGGAAGAAGATGCAAGTAACTCTGCAGGAGGCAGCTCGGGGCAGTCTGTTCTAGGGGGAGTTTTATTCTGACCTTCATAGGTTAAACCCTGAAGCTGGATAAATGACTTTGAAAACAGGCTGTGATAACTCTCTAGATTGTCTTGTCTAACCTGTAAATTCTAATCCTCTTCTGAATCCTGGCACCTGGTGTCAGGATCATCTTGTGGCAATGAGTCCCACGGGCTCATTATGTCATGTGAGACAGGAGTCTGCTGCTCCTGCTCCCACTTCCACCTCTTGTGCTACAAAAGAGGATGAGTTGAGGAGCCTGATATACTGTCTTTGTACAGGTTTAATCTAGTCTGGAGGACAGCCTGCATGGGCTTGTCTGCACCGCAGCTGCTGGCAGGTCCTGGCACTGAGAGGCCAGGCCTGGCTGTGCCTGCTGGCCCACTCCAGACCTGGAAGTACAATAGTAAGGCTGCTCTTGCCTCATACCCTGTGGCCCTTCAAGTTCACAGGCATCTGAGGGCTTGAGAGTGCACGTGAAAGGATGAGCCCTGAGTGGCCACACGGACATATTTGCAGGCTTGGAGTGGTCCTGTGGGTGCGCATGTGTAGGGTGAGCTCAGGCCTATCCCCACTGGGACCTGCCATGGTGTAGACAATGCTTACACAGCTCACAACAATCTTGTCTGAGTTGTGCCTAAACCCTTTTTAAATAAGCTGTGTGTGCTCTAGATTTGGGCCAGTGCAAGAAAATGATGGATCCTAGAAATTAATTATTTCCTTAGGGCAGGGGTGGTCAACCCCCAGGCCATGGATCAGATCTGGCATCTGGTGCTGGGTCATACGGCCTGCAGGACTCCTTACATGTCTGAAAATTTGGCAACAGGGCTTCCCTGCTGCCCTATTTCCGGGCCTGTGGGGAGCCTCGGGTGGGAGAGTGCAGCGGAAGACTGCTGTGCAGATCATGATCCCAACATGCAGGGTTAGATGGGAGCAGTGTGGGGCCCTGGCGCCCAATTCCAGTGCGTGGGGCCTGATCCTGGCACATGAGGGGTGATGTGGGGTCCTGGGGCCTGATCCCAGAGTGTGAGCGTAGTTCAGGCCCATTCCAGGAGTGTGGGGCTGGGTGGAGGCAGCACAGGGCCTAACTGAGCCCACAGACTGGCCCCATGACACATTTGGCCTTTAGGGTTAGCGGGAAAGAAAGTTGTGGACACATTCATGGTATCCTTTCCTAGGGCATGTTTGCTTGGCATAGGTGCCTCACTTCTGCTGCTGCCTGGAAGCAGGAAGATAAAGGAAGCAGCAAGACTAATGCGGAGGTGGCACCACATCCCTCAGGCTGGAAGCTTGCACATTGCCTTTACACAGAGCTGGAAGTTCCTGGTGTGCTTCTCCCCACTTCCCATCCTTCTGCAGGCGGACGTGCCTCAGCTGTCAGCCAGCACCCATACAGACCGTCTGTGTCACTCCACTTTGGGGTGGAGTCCGCTGGCCTGGTGGGTTCACAGGTGTGAACCACTAGGCAATGTGGAGTGGCACAGATGCTTGTCCCATGTGTCGTCTGGCCGTGGGCTGGGTGGGTTGCCAACCTCTGTTCAGCTGCTGAATTTAGCTGACCCCCTTCCTAGACACACAGACTGAATTGTCACCCAACAGCTGTGGTCAGCTGTTCTCCCTTAAACGCTGAAGCACTGAACTTGTTAACCATTCCTGTGGGATCCCTTGCTGTTCATATGTGTGTGACAGATTTCGTATCTGTGCTGTTCATGCCAGATTAGGGACTAACATGTTTGAAAAGAGTTTTTTATATGTTTGATGCAAAGAAAAGCCATTTTAGTGAGGGCTCCTGGGGTGAGGCTCCAGTCTGCCTGATTTATTGAGCTAGTAAAATTATTTTTGGTCTTAGCATGAAGCTGTGTCCTGTCCCCCATGCCTCCCCCCTCCCAACTCAGAGAAGTATCTTGCAAGGGAGGGGTTTTTCTCAGTGAGCTGCATTGATGAGATGTGTAATGGAAATGATCTGTTTGTAAGCAACCTGCCGGTAGCGTCCAGAGAGCTGAGAGTATGACGTTGGTGAGCCACCTGCTCCTTGGGGTTGTAAGCCAATTTCTGTTCTGTTGCAGAGCTGGCTTCGTGATCTTTGGGAAGAGCCAGAGCAATTCATTATTTAAACACTAAAGCAGGTTCTTTTCTCCCATCCATCATTCAGCTGGTTGTTAACCCAGAGCTATAGATGAACAGGAGCAGTCTTCATATTACCCAGCTTTAGACTGGACTATGAAATGCAGGGACAGAAGCATTGTGACTGGCAGCAGGCCCAAACTTGCCTCTCAGTTGTGCTGAAAGGCACACCTCCATGACAGATGCTTTGTATGACAGAAGCCAGGGAAGTAGAAATATCAGGACCACTCAGCCCAGCTACGTCCCTGCTGTTCAGTTGTGTGTCTTAGGTGTCAAACAAACATGCACTCACGCTAGGATCATCATTTTAGTGCAGTGACATCTCTTGATGAAGAACGATCATCCAAAATTGAAGGGCCCATCTGCAGCTGTCCAAGGGCTCTCTGCTACCATATGGCTGCTCGGACCTGAGGATAACATGCTCTCACAGTATAGACGAGACCTCAGTGATGTTTTGCGCTCCAGCCACAGCCCTGATGCGCAGAGGGACAACACTAGAGTGTCCCGAGGGCTGGCATTGCTTGACAAATGGTGAAATACTGCACAGGAGTAGCCACATTGTCAAAGGTCTGTGACTGCCAGAAAAATGGAGTTGCCAAGTGCATACAGTACTGTAACTTCTGCATCTGCATGAGGCTTGTGCAGCGTGGAAACCTGGTGGCCTAGCTGTCCTTTCTGCTCTTTTTCAGGATTGTTTTTGTGGCAGTTGAGTCTCCCTCGGGCTGCTGCTTCCCACCTGCAGCAGCTCATCCTGTGTCCCTGAGATCTGACTTGTGTGGGATGCATCACGTTTAGAGGTGCCTGTTTGAAAGTGCTGGATTCCCTAGGCAGCAGTCTATAAACAGTGCATCAGCTGATCCATAACACGTGATACAAAATAACCAGGCTGCACAAAGACCTGGTTCCCCACATCCTCTGAATGGTAATGACACTGCAAACAGAGGATTATGTCTTCAGGCTGGAACAAAGAAGCAGAAGAAGCAAGAATGGCCCTGTTCCTGGGGATTAAAAGGCGAGGCGAAGGTAGGTGGTGTGAAACCTCACGTCCGAGACACTTAGTACTAGATCTGCGGGGTAGTGGTGGCAGTGCCTGGTCAGAGGCTTTCAGGCATGTGGCGATTCTGCTTGTTCTCGTGTTCTCCTGCCCCAAGCATGGGACTTGCCAGACCCTTGCCTGCTCCTGCTGTTGGAGTGGAGAGGGGCTGGAAGTGACAGTGGTGCTGAAGCGTCATGCAGTAGCAAGGCTCGAAGGTGGGCTCTCCTCACCACCATTGTGTCCCCTTTGTTTAGTAAGAGAAGGGCACTGATTCTCCTCGAGCTGATCCAGGGAGCCATTATTCACACAAGGTAAAATGGCATCAGAAACAAGCCTGCCGCGAGCGGGGAGGGGGCTGGATTAAATGACCTCATGAGGTCCCTTCCAGATCTATTTCCCTACGAGCCGATACATCTGTGCCCCAGGAAGTAGCTCCCAGTTCCCTGTACGAAGTAACCCTTGGAAGCACCCCTGCTAAATGCACTCTCCAAGATGAGCCAGCACAACTACTGCAGATTTAAAAGGATCAGATGAGGGAGAAGACACAGGGCAGGGCTGGATGGGACCAGTTTTATAGCTCTTGATTTAGCAGCATACACAGCACTGTTCCCATTCAGGAACCTCTTGTGCTTACTCGTGGCACCGCTTGTGCTTGCGCTTCCTCGTGGTATCTGTCACGCTGCCTGGGGGATGTCTCGGCAGCACTCGGCTGGCTCGTGGGATTGAAGTGCGTGTGGAAGGCCCGTTCCTCTAGCTCTGCAATCTGCGGGTGTCAGTGTTTTGAGCTCTGCTCTCATAGTGACAGCCATTCAGTTAGGATCTGGGGTGGCTGTGACGGCCAGAAAGACAGTAGGTCTATGCCCACCTGCTCTGCTGCTCCAGATTCTCCAAGGAGCAGTGGAGAGTCGCTTGTGTCAGTGATGCAAATGTTTTCCCTTTTGGCCAACGAAGGGCCCCCCAGCCTGGGGGAATCTCACACACACTGAGAGGAGACGGCAAGCTCTTCCCCTGCGTTTCTGTCCCTTTTGAATCATTTTGGTTTATCTTCCTTGCTCCAAACTGCATGTCAAGCCTACTGGAAGGGCTTGGATCTCGAACCATCCTTTTCTTTGGAGCCAAATTTAGCTGAGCATGTTTTGAAATCCCAGGTCTTCTGTTGACATTGGCTGCAAGCTCAGAAATTAAATGTAACCCTGAAGCTTTAAAACTCAGCTTTGAAATCTGGGATGCCCTCCTGGTGCTGAGCTTCTGCTTCCCCACATGCCTCCTCTTGGACTGTGCTGCGTGCAGCTACCATGAGTTTTTGTGCGCCAGCTCAGTGGGCCTGTTACAGTGTCTGTCCCAACTAGCCGTACTTGCTGTCTCTTGATTTTGCAGGGCAGGATGCATTTGTTTAGCAAATGCTTGCTGCAGGAATGGTGTGCAGGATTCAAATCCCTCGTTAAAGCAGCGTCAACAGCCTCTCTGAACGTTTGCTTTTTTTCATGCCTGCAATTACCAAGTGGTTTATTTTACTGTTCAGATTGGCTTCCTGGAGGTCCTCATCCCCTGTCAGCTGGAGGTTTGCTTCCATAGCTTTTGTGGCAGAAAATTGGGGTTTGGCAGACAGCAGAAGAGCTCTGACGTGGCCTGCAAAACTTCTGCAGATCTCCAAATGCAGCCCAGCAAGATTTTAAACCAGCTCTCTTCTTTCTGTTTCTTGTCTGCTGCACTTTTCATGTCAACTTCTCAAGGAGCAGTGGTCTCAATTGCAGCAAGGGAAGTTTAAGTTGGATATTAGGAAGAACTTTCTCACTAGAAGGGTAGTAAAACCCTGGAACAGGTTACCCAGGGAGGTTGTGGATGCTCCATCCTTGGAGGTTTTTCAGAGTTGGCTGGACAAAGCTTTGGCTGGGATTGATGTAGTTGGGGCTGGTCCTGCTTTGAGCAGGGGGTTGAACTAGATGTGACCTCCTGAGGCCCCTTCCCACCCTCATTTTCGATGATTCTCTTACACCTCATCAGTTAGTTTTAAATTAGGTTGCATACATAAGAATTCATCTCCAACATTTCATTAACCTTCCAACTAACCCTTTATATTCAGGTAGTGTGTAGCCTTCTTTCCAACGGGCTATTCATAAGTACGTACATTTGTGGAAGCAGTGGTGCCAGGGAAATTGAAGACAGCCCTAGGATCTGTTATCATTGGAATACCTACAAAGCAAAAATGGAAAGAGAGAGAGATGTCCTGTATGTGAATGCACTTCCATAGGAAGAATATCCTACGTGCTCATTACCCAGTGCTTCCTGTGGCTGGTTCTAAAATAGGAGCTATCTGATTTGTGGTAGGGATGATTTTTTTAAATATCTTTTATATATTGAATACATGTGTGTGTGTGTGTGTGTGTGTGTGTTCTAACTTTTGTCAAAGCAATCTCTGATTTCTTTTCCTTTTCCCTCCACCTAGTAAAGGGAAATATGCCATGCAGATGGTTAGAGTTGCTGGCAAATCCAAATGTCCTTTTCTAAGTGCATCACCACAGTGCAGCCAGGCACACTGCAAAGCCTTCTTTGGTAGTATGTCCTCCATCACGCTGTGCTCCTCCACATGCCTCGCCATGGCTTCTGAGCACAGGTCTCTGTGCAGCACTGAGCTGAGCGATGAGTCCTTTCTGTGGAGTTGGGGAAAACGTGTCCCTCTCAGACACGTGAGAGGAACGCATGGAAGGGACTCCAGCGCTTTAGAGAGGACACAGGCATAGGCACTGAAAAGTGGATGAGTTTCTAGCCTGAATGAAAACAGAACTAAGGCCTTAGCCTCGTGCCCTCAGCTGACTCAGTTCGCTTGAGTTGCAAGCACCACTTAACTCTGGATGGGAGAAGGGTTAGCAAAACCCCCAAGCAAGAGCCTGGGCTAGTGCTGCAGTGAAGACATGCCCCGCGTTGTTGCCAGCGTCAGGCCCAGGTTAGTGAAATGGTTCTGATTGCTTTTCCTTTTGAACTTGGGCCTTGTCACGCACATGCTCAAGGGCTGGGTTCTTTCAACCAGCTCCCTGGAAACTTCCCCCCCGCCCGTCCTGAGTTGGCAGGATGTAGTTTATTTTGAGTCTGTTAGAGCCATTGAGTCTGAACTCAGCCATTTCCCCTTGCCAGGAACTGTCTTGCACAGTT
Source organism: Crocodylus porosus (assembly GCF_001723895.1). Lineage (NCBI taxonomy): Eukaryota > Metazoa > Chordata > Crocodylia > Crocodylidae > Crocodylus > Crocodylus porosus. Next base: position 2,163,915 of record NW_017728911.1, on the reverse strand, counting down.
AAACTCTGTGATGTTAGTATTGATGAAAGGGACTTCACACTCATCTCCAGGGAGGCGGCGGCCTGTCGGAAGTCAAGCTGGCTGTTAGAAGGTGTCTAGCCGTTGCTGCTTTGGCTCCAGTAAGAGGAGTGGGGTGGGCAAACAGTGTCCTGTTTTCTGATGGGGTTTGAATAAGACTCGGCTGCCTGCAACCCCAGGGGCTGGACTAGAAGACCCAGGAGGTTCTTTCCAGTTGCCTCGCGTTCCTCCAGCCATCCCCCTTTGCCCCAACTTACTGGGACCCTGTTGAGGGGCAAATGAGGTTTTCAGTCCACTGGTTTCTTTCTCTCTCTCCAAGCAGCCAATTCCTGCCAGTTGTGACGTGGGCAGCTGCTGAGTAGGAAGCATCCAGAAGCACTGCTGACACTCCCTTGCTTCATTTGTGCCAAAAAGTGTTTGCATTCACTTGCACATTCCCACAGTCTGTGACTTTTTTTTTTTTCTTCCTGTCCCTGTCTCTTGAGTGAACAGCACCAAGTAATCTCAGTTGACTGCCTTTCAGAGAGCCTGTCTGCTAGCTGCCCAGGATGCCTTCATGTCACCTCCTTGCCTAGTATACAGCGGTGATTGCCAGGGCAAAAAGGCTCCCTCTCTTGGTTTCCTCGTCACACTGACTCCGTGCTGTCCCCATGCTGAGTCTGGAGCAGGGAGTCCTCTGTCTGCATGTGCGGAAATGCGCAGGGGGGCTGTTGGTATCCTTTTGTTGCTTCCCTTTGCCATGGTAAGCAGGCCTTGTGTACATGCCCACAAAACACAATTATGTAGGCAGCTGCCTTTTAAAATGCAGATTTCTGGTTTTGATGGGCCGTTTCATGGTGCTAATGAATTTAGCCTCTCATGGCTATTACAGGGAGTGACAGGAAGGGCACCTGGGAGGTGAAGTTGCATTGTCCTCGTGTTATAGAGTGGAAACTGAGGTACCAGAATACTGTGGAACTTGCCCAAGGTTGCACAGGCAGTCTGTGGCAGAGTTGAATACCAAAACCTAGGCACAGACTTGCAAGTCAAGCCCCACCTCCCTGCCCCCTCCCCATCATGAAAGTGCTTTTAAATAAAGGGGGAAAGCCCATGAGATTTTTTTTTTTTAAATGATGCAGTTGGGTTCTGCTCCATTGCCTTCGGGAGGCTGAACCCAGAGGGTTGTACTGACAACTTTTGTCAGCTGCAGTCAGAAATGGGCTTCTTGGATAATCACGGTACTCGACTGCAGCTCTCAGCTAAATACTGAACTTGGCAGAAAATCCCAAGTTAGCAGTGCTGCGGGTCAGGGGGCCTGTCCATTGCATAACCCGCAAGACCATTCGGCTTTGTCGCCATGCATTTTTATCTGTAGCGGAGACCAGCTCTGGAATTCGTCTCCTGCAGCCTGTTCAAATGACAAGCGAGCTCTTTTTCAAACGGCGCATGCAGCAATGTGAGGTCTTGTGGGAGTTTTGTGATTGTGCGCACAGTCCTGCTCACTTTGCATTTCGTTAACCCCCTCATGGCCTCATTGCCAGGGCCTGAGAGTGCTGCTGTGATAATTGCAGGCTAAGTGGGTACATAAACCAGTGCGTGTTTGTATGTCCTTTTTGGAAATGTAGACCATAAAATATCAGTGTTGAAAATCCCTAAGCAGGATGTGAAGCCAACTGCTATTTCCCAGTTTCTGCCTGCCCAGTTCTCCCTTGCCTTGCTCCGGTCAGTCAGATTTGTTAATACTGAACTTTTCGTTCTGTGGGAGGGTGGGCAGCGAGGAGGTTCCAGCCTGCTGAGTTTTCTGGCCAAGTGTGATGTGTGCTGAAATGCAGGCCAATCTCATTATACCAAAAACTGGCTTTTAACAGGCCCATCAGCAGGAACTGATTTCTTTTCTTTTTAATTAGGATGATGCCTCAGATGGACTAACCTCATTGTAGTGAACACTCTTCTAACAAGATTTTCTCCCCGTCCCATAACTAGCTCAGACCCTGCTAGTCGTGCAGCTGCTGCTGCCTGGTGCCCAGCACACCCAAGAAGCTGAGTACTCCCTAGGTTGTTAGCGTGCCCAGAGTCCTATGCTGGTGCAGGCCTTTGGCAAGCAGTGAGCTACCTGATTGAAAGAGCAGTGTAATGCCTCTGACTTGCATTGGATGATGCTTCTTCTAAGCTTCATCCACAGCCAGCTGTGATTCCTTTTCCTTGCCCCTTCCCCTGTGTCTGCTAGTGCCTGTTGGATAAAGCTTGCAAGTGCCATGGGGCACAGGCTGCTCACACGTGGCAAGGCACAGACGGACCCTTTTTTCTGCCTGTGCAAATCGGGCCCTTTGTTCTGCCTTGTTTGGCTGGGGAGGCTGCCAGACCCCCCTGGGCAGAAGTGCATTGCCTCTTCCAAGGGTTCCCTCTCATCAGCCCTTGGGAGCGGAGCGTGGCAGGCCAATTTTTTGGGTGGGTGACAGCACACTGTGTCCCTGTTACCATGGCACTGGCCTAGCACAGACCCTGGTTAGCATCCCTGCTGGTTTTGGACTCTTGTCGGTCCTTGGAATAGGTGGGAACTTCGTGGCTCTTGCAACCCCAGAGATCCACTTGCTCTCCCCAGCCCAAGGGCGAGGTGCTCCTCCACTGCTACAGAGGCTCCTGTGTGGGATCACAGGTGTGGAGACCCGAGTTACCCGGCGAGCTGCTGTGACCCTGTCAGCACAAACAAGTACAAGTTGAGCTGTCCTTTGTGTTGCGTTGTATGTCACATGGGTTAGTCCAGGATTAATCCTGCTCAGGCTGAATGATCACAATAGGGCTTGGCAGTAAAGGCCAGTTTGTCTTCTTCCTGAGGGCACTTAGCAGTTGAGCCGCAGTGAAGCTAAATGGCCTCCCAATTCCCAGTGAAGAACCATGCCTGGACCGTTCTGTTTTCTTGCCCGCTGTTCCCCATAGCTCTAATTCAGCATCTCTTTCCTTATCACCTCTGCGGTCTCTTTTTGTCACCTGTGTTTGCCTAGATTTTTGATAATCCTCCATGGCATTGATTTCCCTCCTACAGCTGTGGACCCAACTCTAAGGCAGTATCTAATTGCAGGCTGTTCAAAGAGGAAGTGTCACCTCTCTGGCCTCTCAGGTGATAACCTTCTGAGCGTGGCAGCAGGAGCGTGTTTACTTTTGGTTTTGTGACAGCTGCAGCTGCACATAGGTTTCTGATAAGCCTGTCTGATAAGCCAGGGTTAAAGCAAATAATTAGCATGATGGAGGGGCTGCTGGCTGTGGCAGGGGGGGCAGGGCAAGGAGAAAGGATCTTTGGAAATAATGTTTCCACGCTCAGGAAATAGCAGCTTGCTTAGCTTTTGCATGCAGCCTGAAGCGATAGAGGGGCATTGGTATTGCTGGTAGTGAGGGTGCCTTATAGGTTGGTCAGAGCTGGGTGGCAAACTCATTTCTCCTCTATAAGCGAGATAAGGCCATTTCTCAGAGTCACGGTTGCCTCAGCCCTAAATCAGGACAACCAGAGTGTCCCATGGTTCCCAAATGGATGTGCGTGTTCAGCCCCTGTCACTTCAGTAAAATACCAAAAATGAAACCAGATAGGCAGTGTGGAGGGTGGGGGAAGCACAGCCTTCCCTCCCCTGTGAGCAGGGAATCGACAGCTGCAATCAGCCTTGAACAGAAACAGAGGAGCCACATGCAGCTCCCGCAAGCAAAAAAGACCCCAGTTGTCTCTGGAGCTTCAGGGCCGCTCCTCTATTTCCTGTTGGATGCCACTTCCCCCTGCTCCCAGCCAGACACGCGGTCTCCACCCTGCTCCCATCCAAAGCAAGGTTCCTGATATAATCTATGTTGTCCTGAGCTCTCGGTAGCTTTTGGCATCACAAAGCCCATCCCTCAGCAAGCACTTGTGCCCATTTGAGCAATTGCAGAACAGCTTATGATGCAGTCCCCTGTAATGACTGCATCCCATTCCTGCTACTAGTTTTTACCACAAGCCAGCAAGGAGAGAGACTTTGCAGCACACCAGCTGGCTGCAAGCATAGAACAAGTCCATGGTTTGGCTCTGGCAGAGCAAAATACAGTCGCTGCCAATGGACCTGGTTCAAAACTCTCTGAAAATCTCCCAGTGCAAATGGGATTTGAATGCAGTGGTATTTAAGGCCTCTTGCAGATGACTCTTGCCTCCCAGCTGCTCCCTTCCTCCACCCCCAGAGTCCTGACAAACTTCCTTTTTGTCCTGTCTGTCTGCAGCACAAAGCCAATGCATGAAAAAGCAGCTTCCCTGAAGAGCTCCCAGCGCACGCACAATCGGGAGAAGCTGGAGGCGTCTCATAAGGAGAAGAGCCTGGATTCCCTGGATGGCAGGTCAGCTCTCAAATCGGTTGGCTCAATTAGATCTGGTCACAGATGGACATCTGGAATCATTTCAGCTGTGGTCAGCTGACTCTGCACAGGGACTTTCGCTTTAAGGGCTGGTGTTGGACAGCTTCCCACCAGATGCGTGGGACCTCTCGCATACTCAGTGCAGTGTGCTTCAGCCAGTGCGGCCACTGCACCGCTGACCACATAACCTCCCTCTGGCTGTGTTCTCTGTTTTCTGCTCCCACAGACCCTGGGCATGGTCTGCGGTGTCCCTGCCACGTTAGAGTAGCATTAACAAGCTCAGAACAGCAGCCTTGTTATGAACCCTTGGGACCAGCTGGGCTGGGTATATCGATTGCTGCAGTGCTGGCTTTCTGGCAGCCTTCTGAATTTGAGTAGGGCTTTCTAATGATGCTCTTTGCAGGAGTCTAGTGTCTGATATGCTGGAGATCAGCGAAAGGCTGAGAGACTGTGCTGATCTAGGCTGGGCCTGAGGTTCCCTGTCACGTTCGTCTTCTTTTGTGTGCCTGTTGCCAGTGAAAATCCCTCTGCCCCTTGAGTCAGAAATGGAGCTTAGCAGGTAGGAAGTCCCTGGAGGAATTTCATGAGAGAATCCCAATCACTAGGATGGGATACTAGATGGACAAAGTAGGTGAGGGTTTCCTTTAGCTCCGGCCCTGGATCCCAGCAGCATCCGGACTTTTCATTGTCAGCAGACTCCAAAGCAAGATGAACCTAAAGAAGTCTGTTCCATCGGACCTAATGGTCCATCTGCTCTGAAATCCTGTCTCTGACAGTGGCAAATGCCAGGTGGTTCATGGGTGTAGGTGGTTCACGCTCATTTCCTACTGTAATGTCTTTTAAATAGCCACTGATAAACAGCAGGGGGAAAGGTACATCTACACTGCCATCAAGCGTATGACTGCAGCTTGTGTAGTTAGATCTGAGCTAACTTGGGTACCAGTAGCAGTGTAACCACAGCAGCTCAGAGCTCAGCCGCCCTATGCTGGGGGTACCTCTCTTGTATGTGCTTTGTAGGACTGGTGGGCTTTTCGCCTGACTAGATTCTCTTTCTTGCAGTCTGCATCTGAATGAAGGTCTGAAGGATGAGGAAGTGAAGAAATGTCACAGAGAAGTGGTGAGTCAGTTTGGGGAAAGCAGGGGAGGAATGGTTGCTATATCTGAACTTTCCACTGCCCACAGTGGGCTGCAACATGCAGATTGCAGGTTACTGCCTCACTGCCAGTGGGGTCACTGGGAATCTCTGCCTGAACGCTGAGCAAATGCATCTGTGTCTGACGGACCGAAAACTTCTGGGGTTTGATTACTAGACAGTATCTCCCTATGTGCCTAAGTCATACAAGTAGCAGTGTCTGAGTCCAGTCCTCGTAGGTCCTCTGCAGAGCTACCCAGAACAGTTTGGGTATTAACTCTTTGTGCTTCCTGTCAGTCAGTACCAATTTAAGTGCCATTTTTCCTGTTGGCTGACAAAGTCAAGTGGTGATAAAATGGCACTAAATGAGAGATAAGGGACCGGGGCCCAAAGGGCAGTGAGAATAGGCGTGCAGAAGAGAATATATCTCACACTTTGCTCTGAGAGGATAATATCCTGCTTTGTTAAGAGTCCAGCCAGTCCAGACACCCCTTGGCTTCCCTTTCTGATCAGAAAACGTGTGTGATGGTGCTTGCAGCACAGTGCACATATGAACTCAGAGCTGTGCTTTCTGAGGCAGTCCTGTTGATTCACCATAGTCTTGTCTCCCTTTTCCCCACCTCACAGCACAATAGGGTTAAATATGAAGACCTTGTCCGCACTTTTCCCTGGTAAACTGAATGACCAAATTGCTGACTGTACTTATCTCAGTTCCAGTTAGGAAACTTCACTTTTAAAAACTTGCTTATGGGGTCTGAAGTGTCAGCGGAGAGAAAAAGTACATGGCCAAGGCTGAGATGCCACACAGTACAGGAGGAATACCAGTTGAAACCATATTGCAATACAGCACACCAAATAAACCAGCTTGTGCTAGGCAGCCTGATAACGTGTGAAGCTGAGAGCAGGAACTCTGTTTGTAAGGTCACTGTGAGCAAACAACGCTCTTAACCCTGCAGTTCACCCTTTCTGTGGGTCACGGAGGAGGAGAGGGGGAATAAGGGAAGGGAGGTGGTAGGGGAAGGGGCAAAGCTGTTGCTTAATTGCCTGTATCTCTGTCAGGGTTTCAGGCCTCTGTAGTAGGGCATGGTAGGAAACCCCAGGAGTCTGTATTTATGTGAGACATGAGCTCTCTACAGGATCATTGATACCCTCTGTGCACAAGAAAGGGTTTTAAATGGGGCTTCTGTCAAGAGGCTGTGTTCAGGCGAGGTCCCGGACAGAGGTGTTCCAGCCAATCAGGCCAACAACAGAGCATCCCGGTCCCAGATGGAGGAAACTTGGAGTGAGTGTTACAGCTTAATGAGATCATTACCTTGCTGTTCACAGCTTGTCAAAATTGTCATAGCTGGAGACGTGCCCAGGGCACGTGGCAGAAGGAGCCTTGTGACACCTTATCTCTCTGGGTTCCTGGAGGCTGAGCCTGGAGCTATCATGGTATAATCAGTAGGAGCGACATGTGCTCAGGCATCTTGGAGAAGAGTGAGTGATAACTAGCACAGCTGCTGCAGTGCAGATGGTGCTGGTGTAATGGTATGTCCTGAGGCAGTGGGGCTCTCCTCACTGGCCCAACACTTGGAAAGCACTCTGTCCAAATTTGCAGATGACATAAAACTATGGGGTGAAGTAAACACACTGATGGGAAGAAACCGAATCCAGGCGGACCTGGACAGTTTAGAGAAGTGGGCAGAGAACAATAGGATGCAGCTCAACAAGGACAAGAGCAAGGTGCTGCACCCAGGGGAGAGGGAATCACCAGCACACCTATAGGCTGTGGGATGACCTTTTCAGAAGCACAGCGGCAGAAAGAGATCTCTGAGTCGTTGTCGACTCCAGGAGGAATATGTCGTCAATGTGATGAAGTAATTAGCAGAGCTAACTGCACTTTGTCATGTGTTAGTAGGTGCATCATGAACAGGTCCAGGGTGGTGATGCTTCCCCACTATGTGGCACTGGTCAGGCCACAGCTGGAGTACTGCGTCCAGTTCTGGAGGGCCACTCGTATGGTTAGAGACCTGCAAGGAAGGCCCTATGAGGAAAGGCCGAGAGACCTGGACCTTTTCAGCCTCTACAAGAGAAGGCTGAGAGGGGGAACTTGTGGCGGTACACAAGTTCACCAGGGAGGGGGCAGCAGGGAATAGGAGATGCTCTGTGTACCAGGACACCCCTTAGAATAACCAGGAACAACAGCCACAAGTTGACAGAGAGTAGATTTAGGTTGGACATCAGAAATACTTCTTCATGGTCAGGGCTGCCAGAATCTGGAGTGGGTGTCCAAGGGAGGTGGTGCTCTCTCCTACCTTGGGGGTCTTCAAGAAGAGACTGGACAAACACCCGGCTGGGATCATGTGACTTCAGTGCTCTTTCGTGCCAGGGGCTTGGACTCGATGATCCTTTGAGGCCCCTTCCAACCGTAGCGTCTATGAATCTCTGAACAACACCATTGCTCTCTGTGTGCTGGCCACTTCTTGCAGCCAGCTGTCCTCAACAATGGGGCATTGGCAGTGCCCTTATCTCCTCTGCTTCTAACCATGGCATGTGATAGGGTGCTGTGGACATTTCTGGTTTCGTGTGATGTCGGGGTCCAAACTAGTGATTTGAGGGAATCCTTTGCTAAATGGTTGTTTGTGGATGCAAGAGGCTGGACTCAATGGCCCAGAAGGCCCCTGTTGGGCTTCTATCAGGCCTGTCTTCCCCATGTGGAAAGCAGAGAAGTTTATGCACATATGTGGTCTAGTATAGATATAACACGATCTCATAGATATACACAGACACACACACATTATATATGTGTGTGTGTGTATATGTGTATGTGTATATAAACGTGTGTGTGTGCATGTGTACATTCTGTGTGTGTATATGTATGTATATACAATCAGCTTAACATTGTATAGAAGCAAATCATGCACTGCCATACAGCTGACACTTGTGTTAATCACAGCTGACTGTAACACGGCTAAATAATACAAGACTGGTGGGGTCCTCATAGCTATGCTATGGTTCAGCCCATGCACTGGAATTTGAGCTCCTTTGTTGCTTGACAAACTCCACATATGTTCAGCCACTGACTGAGCAAAGAGCATGTGACAGATTTCCTGGAATGGTCCCATTTAATTTTTCCCTTTCTGCTTAATCTTGTGGAACGTGGTCATCAGACATTTACTGAAGCTTCATAGCCTTTGACAGAGGTTGCTTCTGCAATTCGTGCTTCCATGTTCTTTAGCCAAAAGTTTGCTGAACAGAAGGTGCGAGCGAGAATCTATTGCTCTTTTTAGAGCATTAGTCAAATAGTTGCTTGTTCATGTTGATTAAAAAAAAACAACCCGCCCCAACAGGCTCCTGGATTTCCTAGCGCTCAGGAGATCTGTGACAGTTTTACCATACACCCCACCGCTTGCTTGTTCTCCACTTACAGGCTGAGATTTTACACAGTTGCCCTGTGACACTTGTGTGCCCTGTTTGGTGTATTGATCTGGGTTTACAATGCTGTTCTGTTCTGCATAATAGCATAGTGTTCTGCACCTGATCTGCTTGAGAGCAGGTGCAGTGAGGTCTGTGATCTGGGCACAGTGCCTTCATGCGTGTAGGCAGATGGAGTGCTGACAGTGCCCCGTGGAGGTCTGGACGGGTGAAGGACAGGTGATAAATTAAATGCATCTGCCTCTCTTCCCAGGGTTGGTTTGCAGTGACTCTGGCCGACTACTTTTGGATACAAAGGGCACATGTAGAAAGGAGTGTTATTTAGAACAGCGTTGTCCAACTAGTGGTCCTTGAGCTGTGTGCAGCCCACAAACGGTTAACATGTAGCCTGTGGGGCCCAACGGTCAACTTCCTTGCCCCATTGCACAGGAGAGCCCACGGTCCACCTGGTGGGGAGGGCCATGTGCTGGGAGCTGCACATCGGTACCCCACACAGCCTTCTGTTGTGCCGGAGCCCGAGAGGCCTGGTTTAGACGGTTGCGTGTGGGGTGTCCCAGTAGGGAGCTTGAAGGAAATTCCAGCGTAGTTGTGAGTCACTGCTGTCCTGTGATCCACTGGGTCACGGTTTTTCTGGTTCGCTTTTGTCAAGACTAGCGAACACCAAGAGCAGGTTGAACGAACAGTGCAGGGTGATGAAAATGAGGAAAAAACCTAGCACAGAGGACCCTGCTGCTATGAGACATGAGGCTTTGCTCACCCTCTTGGCGTGAGCAACCATGAGCTGGTTGAAGTCCAGTAGCGTTGCCTTAGCTGATCCCAAGGGCTGGCTTTAACTCATGATCTTGACCTGTCATGTGGAGGCTGACTGAGGAGCCAGCTTCCCCGATGTCTCTCCTTGCCCTGAGCCACTCTTGAACAGATTGGCTTTGCAGTTCCTTTTCCTGAAATAAATGTAACCCTTCTTTGGCTTCGGTCAGGATTTTCTTGAGGGACAAATGGCTGAATTGTAATGCTGAATTGGCTTCATGCTCCGGTACAGCAGTGTGGTTGGTTGAGCACGGACGTGTTCCTGCCTCTGCCCTGTTCTGGCATAAGAACACCAGTTTTCCTGCTCCTTCCAGGAGTAATGGGACAATCCCAGGCAGCTACCTTTGCAGAGGCTGAGTTGGCTCTGCTCCTGTGTGTGTCTGAATTATAGCCAGGCCCGGGCCTGCAAATATGGTATAGTTGAGTCAGTTGCTTAGAGGCATGGATGTATTTTAACAAAATATTTGGAATATTACTGAGAAGTGGCTGGGAGCGTTACAGGCACCGGGCAGAGAGCCACGCTGTTGGAGTCTTCTACACAAGCTGGACATGGGCAGGAAGAGAATGAGATGGAAGTGAGGTCCTGGAGTTTCTCAAGGCATGGTCGTTCCCCCTCCTTTCAGTGGAGCTGTGCTTCCCTTTGCTTTACACCTCAGTTTAGGGGGGGCTGGTGCTTTACACCTGGGGCAGGGGGCTGGACTCTGATCTTCCGAGGTCCCTTCCAGCCCTAACGTCTATGAAATCTCTCAAGGCAGCTGTTCTGTCGGCCTAGCACTCTGTCTGCGGCCTGATACGTTGTGGTGGCCCTGTCATGCCCAGATCTCAGCATTACTGAAGCCAGTGAGTTTGGCTGGAGGCCAGGGCCTCTTGCAGGGACCTTGACAGAGATTATAACTTGTCTTCCCAGTGATGGAGGATGAAGGGCAGACATTTCTGTGGTTCTCTGTTCCCTTGGCTGCCTGTGGGACCACGAACTGGGATGTAGCATTGTCCCAGCTATAAAAGCAAGAGGGGCAGGCATGGGTTACTAATAAACAGCTTGCTTGCTTTCTGTTTAGGAGCTGCTGTTGTGCAGTGGCCTACCTGGTTCACAGGGGCTCACGTGAGGTTTGTCGTGGTTATTTTTACTGTGGCTGCACATAGGAAGCCGAAGCCTAGTCCTAGATCAGAGCCCCAGTGTAGCAGATACCAGACAGATGCCACACCAAGGGGCAGTTCCCAGTTCTGTCCTGTGGGCTAATGTCTTCTGAGTGTTTCCGATGGAAATGCAGAGCTGACTTTCCTGTCTGAGCCCATTAGCCGGAGGGAGCAATTGACCTGACTGCTGGTGATTGAGATGTAGATAAGATTAGCTGTCTGAGACTAAGCCCAGGCAAAACTGACTTGATGCTCACAGGATGTCATTGGGGAATCCTAGGCTAAAGGGTCAGTTGGACAGTCTTGTAGCAAATCTGGTGCAGAGCAGTGAGTTGCATCTATATATTTTGCTCTTAAACATGGAACTGTTTAAACACCAGCAAGGTGCAGATGGTACTGACTGTCAGGCCCACAGGACTGTGCAATGCCTTTTCCACCTGAGAACACCCATGCTGCTGTTGAATGCCGTTTTCATTGTCACACTCTATTTTTGGTGTCTCTTAAAAACATAACTATTGCTCAAATGATCTGCCTTGATGAAGGGTGCGAGGCAAGTTTGTCGCTGTGTTTGTGAATAAGGGGAAGTAAATCTGGTAGGCCAAAAAATCTTGGCTCTGGGAAAAATTGACTTGAAACTCAAATGTTCATCCAGAAATGACCTGAACAAAGGAGCCTAAAGCCAATGAGTAGTCTAGGTGTGCAGCATTGCCTTCTATTAGCTCAGACTAGAACTGCTCAGCTGTGCCACCTTGCTAAGGGAGTTTCCAAACAACTCAAGGGTCAAGGCTCTCCATTTTGGCAATGGAAGGATCTGGGTCCTATCCCCTCTGTGTCCAAATTCTGAGCGTTTAAGATGCCTGGCACAGTGGCAGCCATACGTGTCCAGGTGCTTCTTGCAACACTGAAGTTAAAGTCATTAGCATGGCTAAAGCTGCCCCTGGAGACCTGTCTGGGGCACCATGCTTCAGGAGAGGGAGAGAGATTCCAGAAGAGAGCAGCAGGAATGATTGGAGGTCTGACCTGTATAAGAAAAATCTGGGACACCTAAGATTATTTAGTAGGGGATGTCGATACATCTTCAACTACTCAAAGGGTTATTATAAAGAGGATAGGGCTGAATTGTCCCATCCTCACTGAGCTCTGAGAAGAGGAGGCTGTGGGCTTAAGTTGTAAGTAGAGAGATTTAGGCTGGACATTAGGAGGAACTTTCTAATGAGGACGGTGGTTAAGCACAGGGAACAGATCCCCTAAGGAGACTGTGGAATCTCCATCGCTGGAAGTTTTTAAATGCAGATTTGGCAAACATTTGCCTGGGATAGTTCAGACAAGGATGAGCTTTCCTTGAGCAGGAAACTGGAGTAGATGACCTGTGAAAGTGTCTCCCAGTTAGGCTTAACTATGATTCTGCCCAGCCTCTAGCCAAGAAGTAAATGTTGGTGGGGAGGGGTATTGTGACATTTAACCCCACCTAAATGCATGTTTTGTACTTTTACATGAAATGAATTCTCTCCCGTAGTACAAAGGTCTCGGGGGTAGATCTAAGAGGGGAAGATGGGAAGGGGAACATTTGATCTTGGACTTGATGTCTGTGTCAACAAGGTCACCAGATAGTTCCTCAACCACTTGACTGTGTCTGTTTAATTTCTAGATCTCAACTAAATGCAACTTGCAGTACCACAAGCTGTTCAAGGACATTCCCACGGAGGAGAGCGTCCTGAAAGGTAAGCACTGGAGGCAGTCTCAAGGGAGCAATAAGACGCCCACCATGCCCTGGAGAGGACAGGCTCTGAAGACCAGCCGGCCTCACTGTCCCTGCTGTCAGCCAGAGTGTGACTGAGATCAGAGGCTGGGATGGCAACAGATGGCAGAACCTCATTGGGCCCCTTTGCAGGACAAATGGGTTCATTGATCCTGGAGACCAGAGCCTTCAAGTCTTTGCAGGGTCCTGGATTCCTAGAAGTTTGATCATCGTAGCCTGAGCTGTGCTGGTAGCTTGTTTAGCTTATACTCTGGTTACCAGGGTTTGCTGGGGAGAACCAGTGCTTTCCAGCATCAGTTTGAGGTGCAGTTGGATGAGCCCCTGCCATTTTTTAGTATCAGGTGCCCCTATAGTGAAGGGAAGGAGAGAATGTCTTTCCTCTGTGGCCATAGACCTGTAGCCAGCAGCCCCTCCAGTCAGGTGACTGACAATTTGGGGGAGTCCCCAGAGATGATACCAGCCAGCGGTGGTTCAGGGTCCTTCAGCTGTGGCATTGGTTTTATAGTCCACACTGTAGTAGCTCCTACTGCCATACTGCCGTTATGTGTTACAGTCTGCTCCTGTGCGCTTCAGAGAGACATCCTCATTCAGGGACGGCTCTACATCTCCCCCAACTGGCTCTGCTTCTATGCAAACCTCTTTGGGAAGGACATCAAGGTAACGCTGTGCTGATGTTCTTTGCCTGCCTTTCTTTGGTAAGGACCTGAAATCTCAACACAAAGCCCAAGCACAGATACCAGCATCTGGCAGCAACACCCTTTCCCCAGCCCAGCTTCCACTGACCTGTCCCCAGTGGTGTCTCATCTCATTCTGTCATTGCAGCCTGCTTACGTCAGCAACACTGACTCCCAAAGAGAACTCATTCCTCTTGGGATACAAATGCCTGCATCTGCCTTCCTTGCAGTCCCCATTTAGCTTTAGCAGACGGGACTCCTAGCTCTGGGCAAAGGGCTGTTTTCGCCAGACTTTTTTTCCAAGAGACTGAAATCATCTTCCTTTCCCTCCAGACTAAAATCATCTCTTAAGAGTGTCAAATAAGGGTGTAGAAAGTAAGATTGTATGTGTGTGTATGTACGCGTGTATAGAAGGGAGACATTTCTTCCGTCTCTCGTCTCTATCCAATAACCCGGAGAACTTTCTTATTGGAAACAAATCCTGCTTTTGTTTAAAATTCCACATCCCGAAACATTTTAGAATCTAAGCCTGGTTCTGCAGCAAGATCAAAGGATGCTAGCGGATTTGAATTTCTCTCAACTCCTTCTGCTTGAAGTATAATTTGACGTTTTGAGTTAATGTTGCATCTGATAAAGAACTTTTTTAGAACCCATTTCCTTTAACACTGTGCTAAATAGCTGAATTATTTATATCGGCAGCCGTTCCTATGTAAACAAAAAGCTGATAGAAGTAATGTTAGTTAGTTTTCAAAGTTTAGCATGTTTTGATGGAGTTATTCGGCTATAAATCACATCCTGGTTTATTTTTAACCGTGGCCTTGATTCCAGGGACTTGCGGGTTTGTTTTTTGTTGGGTTTTTTTTAATTTCTTCCCCTTGACTGATCTCTATAGAGAGCTGCTCTGTTTGTATTGGCTGGTGGATCCTTTTTTCCCTTAGCTGTATTGAAAATGTCGATGCAGGAAATGTTTCGGAGCCAAGGTTGTAACAGAGTTCTGTGACACGTACTGACAAGCAGTCCAAGTAAAATTACCTCCAGGCAACAATCAATATTTGGGCAACTAGTGTAGACAGTAGACAGCAGATAATGTTAAATTGCTGTATTTGTAAAGCAATTGTGTGCATGCACATGCGAACACGCATGTGCACATACACATACACATTGAAAGGCCACCAAGCCAGGCATTCGGAAGTTATTAGGTACCAGAATTAGGGTTGTCCATGCAACCCTAATTTAGCCACTTTGTATCAGATAGCTCAGAACAGACTTCATGGATATGAATGATGCATAATGCCTTCCTATCGGCCTGCTGCCTCAAGCCAGTGCACAAGATGGATGGCGCTCCACTTAAAAGCAGCTGTTCATGTTTTGTTTGATTCTTACCAGTCAGTAGGTGGCCTTATGGCTTATTTAATGCACGAAGTTCAAACATTGCTTTGAATGAAGAATCTGCCCACATAGGATTTTTATGATGCTTCCAGCTCTGCTTATAACACGTGTGTGCTGTTCTGTGTTGCAGGTGGTTATCCCAGTGGTCTCGGTGCAGCTGATAAAAAAGCACAAGACAGCCCGGTTGCTGCCCAATGGCCTGGCTATCACCACCAATGCCAACAGAAAGGTAATATCTTGGGTCTTCTCTTCATGTCCTGTTAGCTGTTTTAGTGCCAGGGCACCAAAATAAACACTACAGCTCTAAGAGCCTTTGCTTCGGTTTGGACCCTCTGAATTTCAGTGCGTTTCTGGTTGGAACTGAACAACCTGGCAAACTTCCACTGCGTTCCAGCTGAACCCTTGAAGCCGGCTCCTGAGGGAGTGAGGGACTGGTGGGAATGTCCGCCTTGTTTGTTCAAATGTCAATTTGAGCAGCAGAGCTTCCAGCGAAGGTGGACTGAGTTCGGTGTTCACATGGACTCTGGCATATAGGAAGGTTGCCTGGTGCCGCATGCTGATGTACACTTGGCTGATTGTAATGTCTCTTCTGCAAAGAGTGCCAGGGAATATGGACTGATCAGAACCTGGTGTCATGCTTCCTCTCACCCAGTCCTGTGCTGGGCTTTTGGGTTAGTTTTTACCTGGAGGGAAAAGTATCAGTTCCCCAGTTCCTAGTGTGGCTTCTAACCAGGTAATAAAGACTGAATCCCGTGAAACATAAAAGTATCTCATGTCGGGGGTTGTCAACCAGGGGTATGCATACCCCAAGGGTACTTAGAAAGGTTGTAGGCGGTGTGGGCGGGGACAACACAGCCTGGGGCACAACAGTGTCATCTCCCCTGACACGTTTGCCTCCTACCCAGGGGAGGGACACGCTGGGTGCCGCCAGCCCTACACAGCACACCATGGCACCTCCCCGCCCGCCACCCCAGCTCACTTTCCTGATTTGGCTGCTACCCCCTTACAGCAGAGCTGCGAGGGTCTGAATGGTGGGGGGAGTGTATTTTTGTGCCCACCCCTGGGAGCACATGATTGGCTAGATGCGAGGCCGATCAGCAGCCTGCGGAGCCATGACCAGCCAGGGGAAAGCGGCGCGGCGTGTGGCCGAGCAGGGCAGCAGCAGTGGTGGCGGGGGTGGCCGCTGTGTGTCAGCCCCTCTTCCCACATGCGTGCCTTCCCTCCCCCGTGCTGCTGCTACATGCAGCCCACAGGAGGGCACGTGGGGGAGGTGCATGCCCCCAGACCAACATGTGGGGCAGGGCCGGCCGTGTGCTGCTGTGGGCCGGGGCAGCGCTGGGCTGTTCCCAGGGTGGTGTTGGGCCTGGCTGTGCTATGGCCCCTCCCATAGTCCCGCTCCCAGTATCACCACTGCCTGCCCCAAGTGCAGCCTGGCTCAGGCCCTGCGGGGAAGAGCCCAGTGCAGCCCTGGCTCCAGCCTGCAGCTGCAGCCCACCCTGCCCCCTGCTCAGATCGGGGCGGGGGGGGGCACGTGCCCCCATGCCCTCTTGGAGGTGTACTTAGCAATGGGAGCCACCCCACTCCCCTGTCCCTGTGCAGCTCAGTCTCACGCGCCACTCCAGCTGCACAGCGCCAGCCTGAGCCCCTCCCTCACCTCATCACTCTCTCCCTCACTTTCTTTGTGACTGGACTCGGGGGAGGGGGGCAGACGAGATCCCCACAGTGCAGGAGGGAGTGGGGCAGGGGCAGGGGTGAATCATTCACCCCACCCCACTCCCTCCTGCACTGCGGGGGTTGTCCCACCACCTGGCCTGGCTGGGGCTCCATTCACCATGAATAGAGCCCTGGCTGGGCCAAGTCGTGGGACAACTGGAGCCTGGTGGCTCATCCAGGGGGGGCAGAGGTGGGCTCCCACTGCTGTGTGCACCACAGGGCAGCCAAGGGGAAGGCACGTGTCCCCCCGCCTTTAGCTCCCCTGTGCCATACCCCTGGACAAGCTGCTGGGCTCCACTTGTCCCACCACCCAGCCTGGCCTTGGCCCCACTTTCCAGCCCCTGCTCCTGCCTGTGCTCCGCTCGCTCCCTCATCGCAGGGGCCTTGATCTGCCCTCCCCTCCCCCTGCCCCTTCTCCCAAAGACTTACCTACTAGGGGGGTGGGGGTGAACATGCATGCGCTCAAACTCCCCCCAAATAATTTTTTCTTCCTCTGCCTATGTAGTGCCTGCCCCTGGCCCAGCCCCACTCCTTCCTGCACCATGGGGACCTCAATCTGCGCCCCCCACCCCCCTTAAAAACAAGAAAAAAAATATAAAGGAGTATACGATCTGAAACTTTGAGGCCAAAGGGGTACACTTGTTAAGAAAGGTTGAAAACCCCTGTCTTATGTTATTGCAGCCCAGGTGGCATGAGCTGAAGGTAATGGCTGAGGGTTTCTAATGCAGAACTTGGTATTCAAGCCCTTCTAGCAGTGAATTGTTGTACACTGTGACATCCCTTTGGCTTGGATAGGGCTGATCCTGCCTCAAGCAGCAGGATGGACTAACTGACTGCTGGGGGGTCCCTTTCTGCCCTACTTCTCTTTGATTCTGCTTTTATTTTAAGTCAGCAATGACATCAAGAGTTGCGTGTTCCTCCAGCACCCTTGGCCTACTTCTCCTAACATGGAAGCCCAATTATGTAGTGCTTCTGTTAAATCCAGGCACTTTTATATCACATGCTCTTTTTCTGAATGCCATACTGCCTAGTGCCAGCAGAAGCTCTTATCCAGGATATGAGGTTCCACAGCTGGAGCATAATTAGGGGCTAAGCCATTAAAAATCTGGACCAAATTTTAATGAAGAGGAGCTTTTAGAAAATAAAATCCCATCTAATCATTGGATTGCCAAGAAAATCTTTTGGGGAGGAATTAGTAACAGAGGACACATCTTCTGCGGGCAAGATTTTTTTTTTAATAGGGGTTTCAGTTTCACCTTGGCAAAACTGAAGCTGGGAGGAGCTTTTGGAGGCTGCCAGTCTCTTGTACGTGCTGTGCCGCCTGACACTGGAATGTGAGAGTAGAGCTAAGTAGCAGAGAAAACAGGCCCTGGTTGAGAAATTCTGCTTGGCTCTGACCTTCTTGGCTGTGGGAGAATAAACACTTCCCTCTGGGCCCTCTGGAGGTCAAACATGATATTCTTACTGCCAGGGCAGGGTGGCACCGTAGAAACCTGGTTCACAGAGGTAGAAGCTTTTGTTGGGGACAGTCAGATGCGTCTGATAAAATAGGCTGTCGCCTATGAAAGGTCATGTGTCTGAGCCAGTTAGTCTCTAAGGTGCCACCCTGCCCTGCCTTCTGCCTGACTTCAGACTAACTTGGCTAACCACCTTACTCATCTGTGTTCTTCTTCAGTGTCTCCTTCTGTATTTCCTTTGAGGCTACTGGCAGGTTAGGAAGGCACGGAAACAATCCCAGTTCCTTAATCTCATCAAGGCTAAGAAGCTTGAACTATCACTTTTTTTTATTTTAAAACTTAATTTGCCAAAGGGCTTCACACTTGCCTGGGCTTGGGCTGTGGTTTGGATTCCACCATAGTCACCCGGCAGGTATTTCCCCTTGATGCAAAGCTTTCCCTCCATCCAGATTCTCTTCCCAATTCAGTGTGTGCTCAAGCAGGCTCTGCCAGAACCGTGCACTCTGGAAAGGCTCTTATAAATGTCTGCATAGCCCTTTCTCCAGGCTACTTGCACTGGAGATCAAGGACTTGGACATTGTGGAGTACACTCGAGGGGTTAGTTTGAGGGCCTGCTGCCTTTGTCTGTGCCCTCTGTCATGCTGTAGGAAGCAATGAGGCAGGTGGCACTTTGCCCAGGGATGAGTCAGTGCTGAGCTAGTGGCCTTCCCAGTGCTAGAACATCGTGACACTTGAAGCCTCTGCCTTCTGGTAAAAGTTCATGTCTGATTCTTCTGAGTAATTAATAATCTCAATTTGTCCCCAGCCTCCTGGCTGTAGCTCCAGGACTTAGCATCCCAAAGTCCTCCAGAGTCACAGTGGAAATGGTCATTTTTTTCATGTCCTGTCCCATATTGCTGAGTAGCAGTGCTGAGAAGACAATGTTCCAGCCCAGAAGCAGCTGCATTTTAGTCCTGATAAACAGCTGACTCTGCAAGACCCAGTAGAGCTAGTTTCTCACTGAAATGGGGGTGTCTCCTCTAAGCAGGCTCTTGTTATATTTAAATATCCTTTCTTTTAAAGTCAGGTTTCCCCCAAAGTACCCAGCATTGGCCAGACAGCTTGCACTGAAGCCAGTGATAAACTACCATGGACATCAATGGGAGCTGAGCTACGTAAATCCTTGAGACTCCCACCCTATATGCCCTCCTGGGAAAGGCATTTGCAGGGCTCCTGGCCTTTTGCGTGTTTGTGTGTGTGTGCGCGCATAAAATTATGATGCGAGTAAGCATGTGTGTATCTTCTGGTTACAAAATGAGCTGTTCTCTTGCTGAGTCTGCAGCTCCTGTGCATCCTAATGGAGTGCTTAACCTAGTTTGGAGCTTTTGAAATGTGAACGCTGTTGAACCAGTAGCCAGCAAGGCCACATGCTTTTGGTTTGAACTCTGAGCGTCCAAGCAAAGAAAGGATCCAGCCCCTTAAGCAGCTCCTGTGTATCAGAGCCAGCGTGGTAGGCTGGTGGCCATGCAGTTTCACCACTCTCTCTTTATTTCTTTTCAGTACATCTTTGTGTCCCTGATCTCCCGAGACAGCGTGTATGACGTGCTGAAGAGAGTCTGCACCCACCTGCAGGTACAAACCCGATAGCTGACATATTAGAGGGAGAGCAAGACCCAATGAACAATTATGGTGCTGATGCTGGGGTGGATGTATTTTGGCGTCCCATGCATGGACCTTTTGTGATGCGTCTCCTTGTAGTTAGAGCCTTTTCCCCTGGAAAGCACCTGTTCTCAGGGCAAGAGAACAGGCCTTATGATGAGAGGCTGAGAGTCATGGGACTCTTCAGCCTGGAAAAGCGCAGGCTCAGGAATTACCCAGTGGCTGACTAGAAATATAAAAAGGGTATACATCAGGATCTGAGGGAATTCCTGTTCACCAGAGCACCCCAAAGGATGACAAGGTCACATGGTCACAAACTCCTCCAAAACTGTTTTAGACTGGACATAAGGAAAACCTTCTTTACTGTCCGAGCCCCCAAGACCTGGAATAGATTCCCTCCAGACATGGTGTAAGCACCTACTCTGGGCTCTTTTAAGAAACATTTGGACGCCTATCTTGCTGGGATCCTTTGACCCTAGCTGACTTCCTGCCCCTGGGGCAGTGGATTGGACTCAATCTTCTGAGGTCCCTTCCAGCCCTAATGTCTATGAAATCTTTCCATGTACTCTCTAATGATAACTATCACAACCGTTGGTGCAGGGGGGACCCTGGAGAGTTGGGACATGGAGCCGTAATCTGAATCATCAGGCTGTGTTTCATGGCTTCATTTATTGCCCAATCTACTTGCCCACTGAATCATGCACACACAGGGAGGATGGTGCAAACGCCTCACCTCTGGAGGCAGAGAGCAGCTGCAATGGGCAGGTGAAACTAAAGCCTTTTCCTTCTGTGTCTGGGTAGTTTCAGCTTCAGCTGTGTGTTGTTGGTGGCCCCTGATTTAGTAACTGAACTGCTGGGTGGTGAAATCTGTGTTCCTAACAGAACAGGAGGGTTTGGATGCACTGATAATTCTGGGGCTTCCTTTGGGTGCTGGCCACGTGTCTCTTCTTAGACAGTATGAGCATGGAGGCTGTCATAGCCCAACTCTTCCCTTTGGTGAGTGGGCGGTATGTGATGGCATCAGCTACTTAGAGGATTCCCAAGGCAATCCAGAGGGGGGTGACATGGTACATGATACACCAGACCCCACCAGTCTCTCTCTGTTCAGAGCAGGAGGGATGGACCTGGTGATCTCACAAGCTCCCTTCCAGCCCTCAACTTCTGTGAATCCATTAAAGGCAAATGACAGAATGGCCAAACCTGGGTAACCAAAAATAAGATGTGGCCAGAACAAACCCACAAGCCCCTTTTTCTTTGCCTGGAAGATGCACAGACCCCCTTCCCTTGGCACATGCCCTTGTACCAGGCTGGTAATGTGCTATCTGAACACAACAGGGAGGTACAGAATAGCGCCGTAGACATGAACGTGGGTGTCTCTGGGGTCCTCACTGTCCCGTCAAAGTGCTGCGTCCGTACTGGCTGCTGTTGGGCCTGGTTGGTATGGTTGGGGCTGTCAGCAGCCAGGGCTTCCCCTGCACTTTGCAGGCCGCTGGGTAGAATCTTCTACTGGCTCAGCTACCTGCTGCAGTAATCCCAACTCCGGTAGCTCTGTTATAGGCAAGGCTACTGCTTCAGTTCTCCCATTTGCAATAAAGCAGCAGAGGCCACTGGGGGCAAATCCACTGACTAGACTCTTTCACCATTAAGGGAAGCTAATAGCTGAGTGGTTCTTCCCCTTCACACAAGACCAAAGCCTCCCTTGCCTTGTCTGTGTTGATTTAATGGGTGGCAGATACTTATACTTCCTTCTGGGAGAGCTCATGGAACATTTTCTTTCCAGCAGCTGCTGAAGTGGCTGTCAGGGAACAGGGAGTGGCTGAGGTCTGGGTACAAGACTGGGATGTCCTGAGATAGTTGCAGTTGGGTAGTAATAGATGCTTTTGCTTTATTGTGGCAGACGTTTGTTACCCCTGTGGCAGGAGAGTACAGGCAGTCTGAGCTGATCCTATTCTTCAGCTGCCCTGGGTAGATGCTCTGGGGATTTGAGGGCCCCTCAAGCCCCTGGGGCACCTGCCTCCTTTTTCTGGTTACAGAAAGGCTCCCTGGGGAACATGAGGGTGCCTCTCCGTAAGTAAGGAAATCAAGGGTCCCTGCTCAGCCAGACCCATTCCCCACAATCGTAAGGGCAGGTCTGGCTGAGCAGGGAAAGTGGGGAAATCACATGGTGCCTTGTCCCTCAAGAGCAGGACAAGGGGCAACGTGTGTTGTGCCCAGTGAAGCAGATCAGCTGTATCGCGACACATCACAGCACAACTGATCTGTTTCATTGACAATGTCTGTTTCTAGCCTTTGAACCAGATCCTGCTCTACTTAAGCCTGACGCCTAAGCCTGATCCTGTCCTACCCTGGAAATCTACCAGTGCACGTACTACTGTAACACTGTCATCTCAGCTTCAAGCACAAAAAAACAGTGAGGAAGAGATGATCCACTCACCTTTTTGTATCAAGAGCCTTTTAGAGACTCCAGCTTGGGGGCAGAAAGGATTGTGCTTAGGCCTCTTGAGCACCAAATCATTGGAGTATGATCTGGCCTTCTCTGCACTTGAACCACAAGGCCAGGTCACTTTTCCCACATTTAACCCTGTCTGGCTTGGCAAGCTTGGGCAAGTTGCTTTGCTTCTCTGTAAACCAGGCATAATTCTGCTTTGCTGCCTCCCTGGGGCATTGTAATAATTCATCACTTAATGTTCATAAAGTGCTTTGAAGATGAAAGGCTCCATATGCTTTGTACCAGGAAATACAGACAGACAGAAAACCTGCTTCCTATCAGTGTGTGTGTGTGAGATATTGAAAATTTATACATTAAATATAGTGATGCTGGAATGATGAGCAGAAATTAAGTACATATCCTAAATTGCATGACCCAAACATTTCAGTGCTGCATTTTAAAAAGCATTCACTGGACGTTCTCCCCTTTAAAATACATTGCCTTCTACTTTTTGGCTTTTTAAATATTTTTTACGTTTGTCATATAGAGGCAGGAGTCCAAATCCCAACCAGAAAATGTAATAGCTGTCCTGTTAGCTACAGTTGTCTTGCATTTCACTCCTTTGCGTCAAGTAACTGCTCATCATTTGGTTCATACCTAGACACAGATATGGTTCTTGACAAATGATGGGCCAGTGTGTGGAAAAAATTCACTCCCAAAGCATTTGGCTGTTAATGGATTCATATTATAAAACTCATGTTGTAACGTTGGGAGCAATCCTGTTTTAACTGTCTTTGCCAGCAGAATTGGGCCAATTATGATTAATTCTTGTGTTGTGCAGCAGACTGAGTTTTGACTTAGCTGCATGCAGTAAGCTAGGTTAGCAGTTTCTAGGTCACTGATTAAACTAGGCTGAATCCAGTGAAGTCTCTGTTTTAGTGGAGTGTGCGTGCATTATTTATAACCTCACCAGAGTCCTATTAGTTTGCTGGTATTTGCTTGACTTAACTGTCTTCAGGGCTTTTAAAGTTTTGGAGTAAAAATCCTGGTACAAACATGCTCAGAAGAAATTACAGGGGCAAAAGTCTGAAGGGAAGAAATCTGCTAGTCCTTAAATTGGTGACACGTAAGACGATTTTGTTTGTCATGGAAACCAAGAACTTGATGAAACTCCATAACTTCCATGATGTGCTTCTTTGCACTGTCAGATGGCAGAGAGCACTGGGTCCTGGGAAATGTAGTGCTACCAGAGATGATGGTCTGTAGCAGGGCTGTCTAACTTGCAAGCCACATGTGGTCCATAAGGGGTTAACTTGTGGCCTGCAGGCTCCCTTCTGGGTGGTACTCCCCCCACCAGTCCAGCTGCTGCCACAGCTGGGAGTCTCTGGGTTTCCCTTCCTTTCTTCAGGTTTATCTTCCTGTCCCTGCCTCTGGGGTTGGGGCAGAGCAGCCTGCAGAGAGTGGAGGAAAGGAGGGCTTTTCCTGGTGCAGTGCAGGGAAGAAGATGCCCACACAGTGGGGCACCACCTCATACTCAGAGCCATCTTGTTTAGCAGTTTCCATGATTTCCCTCCCCAGCTTCTGCTTTGAGACTTGCTAAAGAAGTGGCCCCCCTAGCTTGATTCTGGATGGCTCTGTTCTGAGATCCGTGGGCGAAACAGAGGAAGCCAGCAGTATCCTTAATCCAGAAAGTGCCTTCATGAGGTGCAATGTTTTGCCTGGTGGTAAAATGTGGTGCTCTGCTGACTCATCCTTTCAGCCAAACTAGGGGGGACCTCAGTAATTTTAACCCTAGAAGCAGAACTGGTGGAAATGTTGTCAGTGCATCAAAGATGAAGCATTTTGTCAGGTCATTCCTCGTTTGGAAGACCCTCGGAGTTAGAGCTCCAGTATTTCCTGGACTGCAGGGCCAACAGATCTTACAGCTTCTGGACTCCGAGGCTGGCTGATTCCCTGGGATGCTGGAGTCAGGCAGTCTGAGGAGCCAGATGGCCTGGGGATCTGGAAGCTTTTGAGGGTCCCAGTTTGCAAGCAGTCAGCAGGGCTGAACGTCCTGCTGCCCAGCAACATGCTGCCTGGGACTGCCAGGGATTTGCAGGGAACACATCTTATTCTGCAGTCATTGTGTTCCATGTATCTGAAATGACATCTCATGGGATTTCCAGTTCAGGAAAATTGTCACCATTTTGCTGTCATCTCAGTTGAGGACACAAAGATTTTCAAAAGGGCAAAAAAAATGACTCTGAATGAAAATTTGCCTTGCCAACTTGCTCAACCCAGAGGGTCTGGGCACTCCTTGCTCTTTTAAGTCAGAGGTGATTAGCTTGGACCAAGAGAAGTGATTTACCCAAAGCCTCATGTGGTCTTTGGGATATTGGGACTCAAATTTAGGAGCCTCCTAACCATATTTTTAAGCTCAAACTTGTTGGTACCTGTGGTGTCTGAATGCGTTTTTGTTTCATTGTTTTTTTTTTTTCTCAGTTCTGGAAATAGGAAC
Organism: Crocodylus porosus; assembly: GCF_001723895.1. Taxonomy (NCBI): domain Eukaryota; kingdom Metazoa; phylum Chordata; order Crocodylia; family Crocodylidae; genus Crocodylus; species Crocodylus porosus. The sequence continues at coordinate 2,139,505 of NW_017728911.1, read as the reverse complement.
AACCTTCATATTTTGATGTCTCCACGTTCAGCTTTTATCCTGCACAGGCTGACTCTATTTTAAAAACCCTTGATCAGATGTATATTAGCAACCCCCCTGTATATGCTACCAGTTTCTGTACAGGTATCCTAGTTGGAAGGCCTAGAAGGCAAAGTGCTGGTAACTGCATAGCAAAAAGGAACTGGAAGTGGGGCTGGGGGTGGGGGCAGGGGTCCTCTGCATCCATTCAGTGCCCAGAGTAGTAGCTTCCAGTCAGAGCCTGAGGTGGGTCAGTAATGTTTGTTCCTTGCTTTTCTCAGGTTTCCAGTAAGAAGAGTTTGAGTTTGAAAGAATTTACAGAGGAGCCGGACTCTGTATCTCTGGTAAGATCCATCTTTTAAAAAAAAAAGAGTTAATAACCGCAACACAGAAGCACCACTGGTAAAGCGATTCTGTAGCTAGTGTATAAGACTTAATGCTGTGGGCTGCAAAACATTTGGTTGAAATGTTAGTAGGTTTAATACATTCCCTGTGCACCTTGAAGCTGCCAAAAGCAGCATTTGCATGCAGTGAATATGGGCCCCTCCAAATTCACGCTTCTCCTGCCAAGGTAAAGTTTAACATGGGCTGCCTGGGGAGGTCACATAAAGCTGTAGCTCTTGTCCTTGGAGGATGTCCTACAGGATGCCTTTATGCAGTTCACAACGTGGTGGCATCAAGTCCCTATCATGTGTTTATAGATAAGAACCACTGAATGACAGGCAGGCAGCCTCCTCTTGGCTCTGCCCAGCTATCTTGTTAACCAGTTAAGCTGCCAGAGTCATAAATGCTGATAGCATATTGGGAAAAAGGATTGAATCATCAACCATCCCAAGAGATTAAGCCTTTCTTATCTCTTTTCGCTTCCTGCCAAACTGATTCACCAATTCATTACTTAAAAAAAATCTTGCAGAGGAAACAACTCGGAGCAAACAACTCAGAAAATCACAGCACCACACAAAGTATTTCACAGGGTGTTAGTCACTTTTAGCAAAGGTAACGGAGCGGGCTATGGACTGGACTATTAGTGAAAGCTCTGTCATGGGACCTGTAAAAGAACTGTAAGAACATCCCAATGGGTACCAATGGCATGGCAAGCATTGTGTATAGGAAACGTACATGAAAGGCCCTTTACTGAGATCTGAATAAAGACCCTCTTTTTTAAGACCCTTTGCCACTGAAAAGAAAAATACCTGGTTTTGAATACACTTGTCCCCCAATGAGGAAAGTCAGCGGATAAGAGCTCCCATGTTTGAAGTGTCTAATAGGTGTGATCCCAGTCCCAGAAAACTTGCATTCAGTTTTACCTGCAGTAGTGTGAGTGAGTCTGAAGGGAGAGGCCAGGGCTGAGAAGGCAGAGAGCTTTGTTAGCACAGACCCTCGGATGCTCAGTTGAAGGCAAGCGCATTTCCTGTTACTTTTTGGCTGTTGTTCTTAAAACCAGACATGTGGGCACACACAAATGATTGAGAACTTTAGTAAAGAATTGGTTGCAGAAGAAAGGAGGCTTCAGCCAGCATTAAACTGAGGCAAGAATGTCCCTTAGATCATGGAGGGAAGGTGTGGCTAACCATCTCTTGCAGTGACCTGTGTGATTATGAAGCTGGGGACCTTCTTTATTGAAATCCATATGGTGGCATGGGCCCCAGGGAAAGCTGCTCCTCTGTTGTGTGATGATAGCTGAGTTTTGCCTGTCTCACAGTCAGCCTGTTGGTTTTGAAGGCTGCTCAGGGGCAGGTACTTGTGTATTTCCATCCTGTGCCCACTCAGGGGACAAAGGGAACTAGGGCTGTGTCAGCCCAGCTCTGATGCTGTAGAGTGGCTCTTCCAGTGACTGGAAACATGCTCTTAAAGCTGGCCTGGCAGCTCCTCTGCTTGATGCTTAGTTAAGTCATCACTGTCCAGTTTCTCCTCAGCAGACCCGTCCCTGCCCCTCCCCACATCCTTTCCTGTCCAGGGCTGGCCCTGTGGTTTCCGATTAGGCTGAAGGAGCCTTATCAGTGCTCACCATTCCACCTGCGGTGCTTGGATTGATTTTGCAACTGTGTTGATATCGCAGCTCTCTTTCACGCTCATTATTTTCCATTCTGCCACATTCATTTCCCAAGAAACTGATGATTACCTGTTGGCCCAGGGCCTAATGTGCCATAAAACTCTTACCCTTACTTTTTGTATGCACTTCCTTGTTTACCACTGAAATGCTGCAGTCCCGAGCAAGGTTTGCAAAATGCTGGAATTCCCATGGCACAAATCCCTTGTTTTCAAGCCAGAGGGTTTTAAAGAGCATAGCACGTCCACTCAAGGTTTTGTTATGGGTAGGCGGGGGGTTTGAAGGAGCCAGCAGCTTCTTGCCAGCAGCTGTGTGCTAGCCTAGTGTCTGTCGCTCCCTGTCTTGCAAACCAGCTCTGGCTGTGGGTTCAGGCCTTCTGGTTCCAGTGATCCTCAAGAACCCATCCTGGTAGCTTTCTTTCTCCACCACGTGTTTTCTAGGAGCATCTCAGGTGTGAGGTGTTTGGTGAGAGAGAGACACCCTGGTTTGGTGTCAGACCCCTTGAAGTGGACTTTTTTCCCCTGTCCGAGCAGGAAAATCTCTCCTTCCTGACAGCCTGGCAGGTATAAGAAGAATGGTGGAGGCACCACTTCACATCTCCTTGGGAGAAAGAAACCAGGGAGGAGAAGAGGTGGAAGGATGTGAAAGGGGTGAGGGAGGAACTCTTCCCTAACCCCTCATGCAGTGCAGAGGCCTGGTTGGCATGCAGAGGGAGGCCTGTCTGTGCCTTTCTACCAGTTACAGTGGAGGGGGTGAAGAGGTGACACTATGGAAAACACTGTTCCACAGGCTTTCCTCCTTGCAAGTTACTGCTTCTGTCCACACCCGTGCCCTTAAGGAGTAGGTGGCAAATCTCTTCTTGTAATAATAGTTGGCTTTGGATCCTGGAAGCATAACTGAGCATGTTGGTGTCCTGGGCAGGTGGTGGGGGCAGTTCTGAGCAAGACTTGCATTACATGGGGAATCCAGCTGCTGCTGGGTCACAGGGTCACCGGACCCTGGTGGCAGAGACTCAAGGCTGTTGCTGCTGGGGCAAACTGGGGTGGCAGCTGCTGCAGCGCAGGTGCCATATGCAGTGGCTTCAGCCTGGCACCCCTTTGCATTTGTGCCCAGAGAAGATGTTCCACTCTATTCGCCCACCCCTGTGTATGCTACGGGTGGAGCCTCTTGATGGCTGGGCTCTGAGCAGCCATCTCTCCTTTGAAGGCAGAAGGCTTGCAAGAGGAATGTGTAAAGTCCTAGCCCGAGTGTCTGCATAGTGGGGCTCCGCTCCTGCTGCCACGCTGCATGCAAGAAAGGCCAAGCCCTTGAGGCATCTCAGATTGAGAGCGTGCAGGAGCAGAGGCCACCCTAGCACCAGAGGGGGATTCTGTCCAGCTGTGTGAGCCCTATGAAGAGATGGGTGTCTGCAGCTGCATCCCTTGGTAGCCCCTCAAGGCAGCCCACAGAATGAGGCCCTGGATGGGGGGGAGGAGGCTGGGCCTGGCCTGTGCTGCCTGGACACCCAAGAGTCCACAAAGAAACTTCTTGCTGTGAATAAAGTGGCTTCTGTCCAGGCATGATGCAGAGCAGTTGGCAACTGCCTTGGGCCCAAACACAATGGGGATTTTGATGCTTGCTGTGTATACAAGGCTATTGCTCTCTGTGCCCTTCCCTTTCCCTCCTGCAGTCATCTCGTGGGTGGGGGGGTGAGTGGCATCCCATCCCCAGGCCTGGCTGGGCTCTGCTGTCCCCAGCTGCACCATGTTCCTGGGCACCCAGATGGCAGAGCTGGGGCCCAGATGGGCCTTGCATCCATGTCAGCCTGCCCCCCCATCCTTTTCACCCAACTCCAGCAGCTTCCTCTTCAGGGCCTTGTTTTCTCAGTGTCCATCTGCCTCTTCAGCCCAGAGCCACTGTGGGCTTTGTGCCAGCAGGCCCTGCTTCCCGCTTGCTCTCTGGTGCAGGAGGAGTACACTGAAGTGTACGGCTTCCTGCTGGGCTGAGATGGCTGCTGTCACTGAGCGGGCCCAGCAGAGCTGGGGCTGGCAGGATGGGACTTGCTGAAGGCAGGACCCCCCCTGCCGAGCTGCTCCTTGCTTATCTGGATCCAGCCCCCATCAGAGCCTGACCACCCCCACCCTGAACATCAGCCAGCACTGTTTCACAGGGAGGGGGCCATTCCCAGAGACTGAAATGAGATTTTCCTTTCCTGCCTTGGCTATAAATTAGCTTCCAAAGTCCTGTCATTGTTGCTTTAGACTAGAGCACTGGTTCTCAGCCTTTTTTGTACCAGGACCTGTCTGTAAACATTGGCCAGTCCTGACCCAGTGCCCCTGATTCCTGACCCACTGCCTCCCGGCCCCAGCCCTCCAGCTTGTGGGGCAGGGGGGCCCCAAGCAGCCCCTCGCAGGCTGGAGCTCTGCCAGCCTGAAAAGGGAAGTCACGGTTTCCCACATTTTTCTCCCTTAAAGGCGAATCCATTTTTAAAGTTTGTTGATCCATTTTTAAAGTTTGTTCATGACCCTTTCTTATATTCTTGTGACCCGCTTTTGGGTCATGACCCATGAGTTGAGAAACACTTCTCTAAGTTGTTCAATCCAGGCTTCCCTCTGTGGGAGCCCTAAGCTCTGCCCTCCCAACAAAGATGGGGGCAGAGAGGGTATATTCATATTCAGGGAGGGGTGTGACAGGAGACAGAGCCAGCTCTACCCAGCTGTGTTGCATGCTAGGCCCTTTAATTGATGCACATTGCCACATCAGGGATAGTCATGTTTGTAAGTCAGGTAGTCGGTGAGTTCAGGTCTCAGATGCAGAGAGAATCACATTGTGCACTTGGGAATTTCTAAACATTGCATTTCCAAGCCAAGGCTGAGGGTGGATTGCTCAGTTTGTTTGCGGAGCTTTTAAAGCTGCTCAGAGATTTCTGCATTTGGTAGGCCTTAGCAAAGCAATGGGGCTCTATATACTGGGAACCATGCAGCAGCAGAGTGGGTTGCTCAGGAGGGCCGGGTGCAGCGTTGTTATTCAACTTTTCCAGCATGAGTGGCTTGTCAGGTGTAAGATGGTCCGAGGGGCAGCATCCGAATGTGGCGAGGCCCTGACACATAGAGAATGATGGTAGAAATTCCTTGCAGGACCATGAGTGGCAAAGTTTGTTCAGGCTAGCAGAATGATAGAAGATTATTAGGAGTGCACTGAAAGTGTCCCCCCGTCCTGGTTGGCTGGAATGGGGTCAGGAGAGGAAGCTCCGAGGAAGTTAGGAAGGAGTAGAACAGACTGGTAGGGATGGGAAAATGTGCTGAGAGGAAAACATCACTTATCTAAGTCCCAGCTCCCCTCCTGTGCCCCCCCCAGTCTCAGAGACACTCTGGAAGCGCTCCCCCATGCCAAGGCTCTGTGTAACCTCCATTTTCCCATTCCTGACGGTGGGTTTTCAGTGCTTTCATCACATGCTCCACCATATGCAAGAAGCTTTTCGTTCCCCCCTCTCATTCCTCCTTCCCAAGGAGATGGTGCAGTCTCCAACTTTGGAATTCTTCAAGAAGAGACTAGATAGACACCTTACTGGGATCATTTGATCTCAGCAGTATTCCTGCCCAGAGCAGGGGGGTTGGACTCTGATCTTTCAAGTCTTCCAGCCTTTAATTTCTATGACTTCCCTTCTTCCCCCCCCCATACCAGGATCCTCCGTTCCCCACTCCACCATACCAGGACTCCTGTGTGCTCCTGCAGTTCCCCAGGGTGCACAGTACAGGGTGGCCCAGTGGAGGGGCTCCATTCAAGCAGGACCCATCTGTGAGTCGTGCTTTTAAAGGAAAGCAGTAAAGAGGAGGGTGAGAGGAGACCAATACAATATTAAAATGAGTAAATATATATGTACAGTTATGGGCTCCTTTCTGGGCTTAGTCTGCCTAGCTGTATGGGAGGTCTCTATGTGCACAGAAATGTGGCTGGAACATCTCAAGGTGAAGAGGTTTTGAAATTCAGGGTCTGATTCTGGTCACTTCTGCAACCCCTGTGACTTCCATGCAGTCTCTCATGATTTCCAGAGGCGGAGGCAAGTGACATCAGGCTTCCCAGTTACATTCCCACTTCTGGACTGAAGGTAGCAGTATTTTGAATCTGTCTATTAAGAGAACTTGGAAGTGTTGTGATGGTATCATCTCCAAGGCCCCATCTGTGGTAGAACATAACTGAGGTGTGGTGGCTGGCTCCCTAGACAGGACCATCTAGACATCTGTGCGTCTCGCGAGACAACTGAACTGTGCTGAGTGAGGCATCCGCTTGCTGAACATCTGTGAGTGTGACTGCAGAGCTCAGTTCTTGAATGACGGCCCCTTCCACACTTATCCCAATTGAAGTTCATATCAAACAGTTGGGTCCTGAATATGGTTGCTGTGTTTTTCCTGAGGTTTCATCTTTCCTCTGCATCTTGGGTTCTTCTTTCCTCAAAAGCCTTCATTCCATGCGTAATAGATTGTTTCCAAGCACTTCAGTCCTTAACAATCTTCTCCCAGTGATTTTGCTCAATATTAATTGACTTCATATCTCTCTTGCAAGCGTCTTTGAACTGGAGATAAGGACTCTCACGTGGTCTTTTTCTTGTAAGGCATTCTCTATACAAGAGATCCTTAGGAACATAGCGGTAGAGTTAATGCAGCAGAGTCGAGCAGAGAGCTTGGAGGGCAGCAATGCAGCCATTTTGCAAAGAAGCACCCTACACTGAAGTCCACATGCTGATCCTATGCAGTACTTCTCATCCTTGTTCTTACATACCTGCCCTGGCACCTTGGTCTATGAACCCTCTAAAGAGGCCTCTACGCTCTCTGCAAGCAGTCGGGGTATCTGCCGATTGAAGGTTCAAATGAGCATGCTTGCTGCTTTGATCTGACACACCACTGCCTTGAAGAGGGTGGTGGGTGCCAGTTTAATTGCTGGAGTATCTTCTGCGCAGCATTGGCATGGCATATGAAAGGGGCAAGCTGTTTGAAAACCAGCAACAAACTTCTTGGTATGGATTCTCACTGCGTTTGCCTGGGAGCAAGATCAGACTATTCTCCAGAAACAAGCCTAGTGATGTATATCTTTTTGTTTTTTTCCTGTCAAAATATTTATAAAATAGCTGCCACTGTCTGGATCTGGCAGCTCAATTTGCAGTCACATATGACGTGACAGCCATACCATGAACTATGTGTGCTGCTAGATTTGAATTCCCTCTTTGTGTTATGCTTGAGGTTGATTTTATATTGAGGAAGATAATCAACCATTGAAACAACTTTACCAAGGGATGTGTTGAATTCAGGTCAAGGCTGGGTACACTCCTAAAAAAAAAAAAGCGGGACAGTAGCTTGTAATTTAGCTTGTGTAATCACTTTATGCATGCTGTCTGGGACCTGGTTACTTTGTAAGTTACTGTGATACATGGGTAGGGTGAGTTACTGGCATGCTTGGCCCGTGTCACTTTTTGATACAAGTGCAGTGGTTCTCAACCTCGTTAGACTCTAGGCACTATCAGTTAGACTCAAAGCCCCTCAGAAAATACCAGCTCTCAGTTTTCATACATTTTTTGACTACAGAAAAGTAATAAAGCCATTCTTCTTTGGCAAAAAAAACTCAGAAAGCCCACAATGGATCAAAATGTTTTTAGGACTATGGATTCGTATTTGACATTTCTGGATTTATCTTGTGAAAAATACTTGCACACCTAACAGTGCTAACACTGTATGGCACCCTTTGGCACCCTTGAAATGATCTTGGCATCTGGGTTGAGAATTACTGTACTACTGTGATAGCAGGGTTGCTAAGAAAACAGTGGGAAGGTATTATGGTATCATACGCTTCCAGTAAACGTGACAGCAGTCATTTCAAAACTATGCCTGCAAAGATTACACCACCTTGGCTCCTTCCCAAAGTTTTATATAGCAGTTTTACCAAGGCTGGGAGCAGGCAAATCAAAAGAGCCTTCAAACGGTTAAAAAGTAAGTCTTAGGAGAGGGCATGGCATTTGGTAGACTGTTCTCAAGGAGCAGGTGCAGGTACACCTGCAGAGGTAACGTGAAGTAGTTTGGCCTTTCTAAGTTACCAGGGGATGAGAAGACTTAGGCAAGACAGGCAAGCCTCTAGACTGCTTTACTACATTGTTATCTCTTGTTGCCTTCCCAGCATTATGGTTCAACAATACCTTGTCAGTTTACTGAACAAACCATGGGTCACAGCACCCAAAGGGACTTCATGCAGTTGTGAAATCCTGTAAGCCTTCCTGAGCAATCGCAGTCAGGACACAGGGACCTGTAGTCAGACACTTGTTCTGAGTGGAGAATCACGGCATCCCACCCAGACATGTAAAGGCTTGAGGCTTTGTATCTCTGCAGGGGGCACTCTGGAGGGGTCAGAGGATGCTAGCCCTGCAATCATGATGTAGGGTGTGAGGCCAGTGCTATGCAGGAGGTCAGACTGGATGATCATAATGGTCTTTTCTGAACTTAAAGTCAATGAGGTGAAATAAACAGTGATCAGTAATTCAAAGCAGTTCTGAGGGGATATATGCCTTTGGTATCTTGATCTGAAAAGTCTCATCCGGTATTTCCTTCATGGGCATAAACTTAGAGGACCTCTTTGCTCCTGATAGGATTCCATCTCGGCCCTCACCAAGATGCCCTGTTGCTTGCAGGAGTTGACTTTCTGTTGGGTGTGAATCCAACTCTAGCATTTGATTTTAAAAAACAAACAAACTGTATCCTATTCTTAGGCTACCAGATTGCTGTATCAGGCAGTGAGAAAACATGCCTGTCAGGGCCAACCCAGACCTGGGGAGCTTCACAGCTATCCGGGGCAGCCAGGCACCCCCGCAGCTCCATGCCTCATGGGTCGGGAGTCCTGGGTTGAAGTCCTCTCCTACAGACCTTTCAAGAGGACTCTGCAGTATAGACTAGGGGCTCTTTTCCGGGGCCTGCCAACAGCAGGAGATGGTTGAGTTTGCTGCTAACAGTCGGTGCCTTCCACAGGAGGTGATTGTCCCAGAAGTGAAGTGGAGGAAGGTTTCCCCAGCGTCTCTCTCCCTGTCTCTCCCAAATGCAGACTACCAGTGCATCCACCGGACCTCCATCAGTAGCATCAGCACCAAGGAGAGATCTTTTAACTCTGAGGAGCCCCTCGTGTCAGGTGAGGGGCCTCGTGGGGATGGAGGGCTTGGACCTAATAACCCGTTCTCCTTAGCCTGCCTGTGGCTTTGGCCCACCCATGCTGAGACATTGGTTAGGAAATCCTTGGAAGGGGCCTAGAGAGCTTTGTTTTCCGGTGTGGGGAATGTGGAGGGATGCTTCTCTCTGAGAGGTGCATGGCTTTGTGCCCTTAACTTCCATGGAGCCCTTTCCAGAGGACAAGGCTCCTTACTGCTCGTACTTGGCTATGGGGGATTTAAATGCACATATTGCTCTGGAAAGAGATTGCGGATCATGCTGGGAATCCCTTGAGTAATATAGTGACTATCAGATACATCCCCAGTATTAAAGCACTGGGTGGATGGGGAGCTGGGTTTCCCTGTGCAAAAGTGTCTCTATGAATGATCACTATGGCAAGATCAGCTCTCTCCATCAGAACTGGGTCACGTGTTGTTCTAGCCTCAGTGAGGGACCGTGTGTTTCGGAACTAATTTCATAGATTTCATAGACATCAGGGCTGGAAGGGACCTCGGGAGATCGAGTCCAGCCCCCTGCCCAAAGGGCAGGAAGTCAGCTGGGGTCATAGGATCCCAGCAAGATAAGCATCCAATTTACTCTTGAAGGTGTTCAATGTAGGTGCTTGAACCACCTCCGCTGGCAGGCTGTTCCAGACCTTGGGGGCTCGGACAGTAAAGAAATTCTTCCTTATGTCCAGCCTGAAACGGTCTTGCAGTAGTTTGTGACCGTTCGACCTCGTCATCCCTTGGGGCGCTCTGGTGAACAAATGTTCCCCCATATCCTGGTGGTCACCCCTGATAAACTTATAGGTGGCCATCAGATCACCCCTGAGCCTACGCTTTTCCAGGCTAAAGAGTCCCATGGCTCTCAGCCTGTCATCGTAAGATCTGTTTTCCTGACCTCTGATTATGCGCGTGGCTCTCCTCTGCCCTCTCAAGCTTCTCCACATCCTTTTTGAATTGTGGAGCCCAAAACTGGACGCAGTACTCCAGCTGCGGCCTCACCAAGGCCGAGTACAAGGGGAGAATGATGTCCCGGGATTTGCTCGAGAAGCATCTATGGATGCGAGCCAGTGTTTTGGTCGCTTTACTAAATAGGATCATTCAGCTTAGACTCTTGATCCATTTCATTTGGTGCCTCTTGGCGCTTTTTTTTTTTTTCCAGAAAGTGCAATAAACACAGAAGAGGAACTGGAGGCAGAACCAAACTGTGTGGCAGAGCTAAGGCCACCTGATTATCAACTCCTGAAAATCTTCATTGTGCTGTAAGTATAGACTCAGACAGGTAGACACCCACATGGGTGAGCAGAGTGGATAGTCAAGTACATGGGGAGTTGGCTGCAAAGCCTTCCCCTCAGAGTTCACTAGTCCAGATCTCATCCAAGTCAACAGTGGCTGAAAGTCATTATTGCCTGTGTGGGCTATGGGAGTTGAAGAGATCTCCATTCAGGTCCTAAACAAATAGTCATGCCCAACTGGCACCATCAGTGCAGAAGGCAGGACAGTTTGGATGTGGGACTGAACTACCTTCTTAGTAACTGAGGTCTAGGGCCAGTGGTAGATGAGAAAGGGAGCTGCTTGATCCCTGTTGCTTCTTGCTGCACTTCAAAGAAAGCTAGCAAAGATAACACTCCACATTGTGCAGGACCCAGTTCCCTGGTGGATCCATCACTTCTCCACTCCCAGGTGTCACATCAGCTGGGCAGCACCCATGCCCAACACAGCTGCAGCCTGTGGAGCTGAAGCATTAGGCCAGAGTCCGTGCGGAACAGGATGGGGTTATTGTAGTGTTAGCCAAGTCCATTGCTCCACTGATGGCAGTGAAAAGGGGAGGGAAAAGGAGGAGGAAATACATGGCTGAGGGAAACAAGCAGAAGGTTGGAATCAATGTTATGGCTGTAGAGCAGGGGCTGGGGATGGAGGCCTTCTGCTCCTGGCACCCATGTGGCTGGGTTAGCATTTCCCATTTCCAGATCTAATCCTCTGAGCCACTCTGTAATCAGCCTGACCTGAAACAGATATGAGTAGGGCTGGTAAGGCTGGTGCATTTTTAACATGGTTTTGATCCCCAGAAGATGAAAGACAACCAAAAAAATGCTCTTGTTTACATGGTCTGCTCAGTTTGCTGGAGCCAAGCATTGCCCCAGCACAGCTAGCAAGTGGGGTGGCAGGAGAGGGGGGAAGGTTTTGCTCAGCAATGCAGTGCTCCAGGTTGCTAAGGGATCTGTGTCTTATTAGCTAGTCCTGGGTACCAGGGCTCCAAACCTGGATCTTAGCACTCCTGCACACTCAGCTGGCAGATGCCCTCAGGAGGGCACTGGAACATTAGCCATTTGTGCGGGATTGCTTAACACTGTTGTCCTATTGGCCCTGTCTTTCTCAGCCTCCTGTTGCAGAGGTGAGATTCTGTGGGTGTCTGATGCTTGCACTGCTCCTGCATGTTCTGTAGATATGGAGAACTGCAGTTCTCTGGCCTGCCCAATTTAGCCTCTTCGCACCTTCAGTGAGAGAATAGTTTTAGGCTGTGTTGTGATGCACCATGTAACATACTGATATACGGGGAAGATTTACATTCCCATGAAGCCCCTTTAAAATCACTCTACTTTGCTCTAGCAGGGTCAAATAGATGCAACTGTGATTTACTTTGAAGCCTCTCTTTGCTGCTGGCATGGTACAGATGGGCCTTAGGGTGAAAGCAGCTTGGGCCACCGTATCTTTAGGGAGATGCATACGTGAGCAGAGCCTTTGACCAGTTCTTCTCAGGTGTTGCTACTGCATGCTTAGGCCCACGAGGCTGTGACTGCTAGTCCCAGCCCAAATGAGTTTAGTCCTCTGGCTCCTGAGAACTTGCTGCATCTGGGATCCATTGTGACCCCAGGAGAACGGGGCTGTGTGTTGCCAGCTGTTGCAACGAGCAGCTTTTGGAGAGAAAATTAAGTAAAGCAGCACCCATGCTCTAGTTTTATCGTTACCAAGAGGTCTTGTATCACCCCTGGTGGGACAAACATAGCCCTAGCTGTTGGAGAGGCTTTAGTCTCTAAGGTGTGCAGCTCTAACAGTCTGCCTCCACCCACAGGATCTGCCTCCTGGTCGTGTCCTCTTCATACCTGGCATTCCGCATCTTCCGTCTGGAGCAGCAGCTCTGCTCTCTGAATCGGGACTACCTCTCACGCGGCCACAGGAGGTAGGGGCTCTTGGGTCCCAAGGGAGCCAATCAGTAGTGGATTTGGGACAGCAAGAAGTGGGGCATGGAGGTGGCAGAGAGCTCACAGTGCAGGCATCCAGCAGCTGACACCATGGGTCTTGGCAGCAAACCAGTGGTGAAGGGAGTGGAACTTCACCCCCTCCCCCAACAGGAGATGTTACCCCTGGGATGGGTGCTCTTCCCAGTCATGGCAGGATGCAGGCTTTTCACCCAAATCCAGCATACCTGGTACAGCCTTGCTAGAGATAAAATTCTGGAGGTGGAGGTCTAGGCTGTATTCCACTGACCAGGCATCTGAGCGTGATCATGCTCCATGCTGCTAGAGGACCCTGAAAACAACAGAGACTCCAGAATGGGCCAGTCCTTATTTGCCCGGATGCTTTTTTGTGATTTAGCCTTAGACGTACCAGAGTAGATGTATTAATGATTGTTCGGGACCTTGAGGGAGGTGGAATAGGATTGCATTTAGACTCCATGTCAGAGGAACAGGAGCTGGCCCTGCGTTTTGGAGAGCAGTGAGTCTTGCACTGGCAAAGTATGCTGGATGGGTAAGAACTAAATGAGTAAAGCTTTGCCACTAATGCCTGTGATGAAATAGCATTGCTCTGAATGCCCTAGTTTTGCCTGGCATCTACCAGTATTCACCATGCCGCCAGATCATGTGCTGTGAGCTCTCCACTAGCACTCTCCAGGGGGAGAATTTTTTAGTGCAGTGACGCACAGCAGTGTGTGTGGACCCTGTCACTACTGCTTTGTGATTCAGTTTGCTTGCCTTTAATGGGAGTAAGATCAGGCCTGTAGATTTCACATTGCTCCGATGCAGTGTCATGGAAGCCCAGAGCCACAGGACTTGTCCACACTGCATGATGAGTTAGCCTGTATGGGGCTCTGTGCTTCCATGGCTAGACAACTGCCAGCACTAGAGCTAGGTTAGGTTTTACACTACACTGTACAGGGAAGGTTAGACATGTGTAATGGCTGAGCTTGATGGAGCACTGGACAGGAAGTTGTGAAAACAGGGGATTGAGAGTCATCCAGTTAAGCCCCCTGCATGAATCCAGCATGAGGTATTTCCAAGGTACCCCAGACAAGTGCTTCTCCAGCCTGCTGCTACAGTGTGTAGGGAATGGTCTGTCCTCATGGGATCTTCCCTCACTAACCTCTCCAGCAAGAGAGTCCCAGGAATGAATTGCTTGAGCTGCAGAAGGTAAGGGTGGGGCCCTAATGTGGGATGGATTTCCTATAAATGCCTTGGTCTCTCTTTCCAGGTGACTGTCACCCCAGAGCTGTGGCTCAGGATGGACATTGGCAGGAAAATAGCACTTTGTGTACAGATCTCCAACACAGTCTGTTGGTGAACATTGCTGCAATATTTAGAACACCCGAATTAAGTCCTCAATTCTTTTTTACTCCATGTTGCATCTGACCTGAAACATCGCTGTTTACAATGGAAGACCCCAGTATCCTTCCTTTACTGGAATGCTGTGGGATCATGCCACACCTGCAGTGCAAGGTGCCATCTGTGGAGTGCAGCCAGCCTCTACTCACAGTATTCGGACCAACTCCAAGATGCTCCCAAGCATTCATGTTTCTGGGAGGTCTCAGGTGCAGCTCTGCTTGACTGAGGCTAAAGCAGTGTCTCTCAAATGCATTCTGAGCAAGTCCAAACTACAGGCTCAGGGTCCTGGTCACCTCCGTGATAGGAATCAGGACCATGTACTTTTGTTTCTCCTACCAGCACAGACTCCTGTTTTGGGGTGGGAGGGATGGGACAGACTGCTGCTATCCTGCCGGCAGTGCCAGCAGAACACACATGTGAAGAGGGACCCTATGAGAGCCACTCGTTCTTCCAGGGGCCTTGGTTTTGGCCCAGATGTATTATACCAGAAGCTGCATCACGGTTTTGCACCGCCATGTCGGGAGGCACCAGCACCTTTGGGCTAACATCACCTCCAGTTTCAGCAGCCAGTGGTTCAGCAGGCTCCTGTGAGCAACCTGACACGCACAATGCTGTTGGACCCCACTCATAGGACCCAGTGCTCAAATTGCCACCTCTTTTATGTTCAACTTTTTCTTTTCTTTGGAAGGATATTTGAGAAGCTCCCATAATGGAGGCTGACAGGGACATGCAAGCTGGGTGTGTTCTGTTCTTCCCAATACCTGCTTCCATATGAAGTAGTTGTCATCGGGACCCATCCTTTTTGCACCATGGGGTTGCTGTATTTCCTTCCTGTGCTGGACCAGCCTTGTGTGGTCCCATGCAACACAAGGAAACCGCTCTGTGACTAGAAGCCGGTGTTACTGTCCAAGCATTAACTCCATTACTCCCGTTATCAGATGTCCAGTGTAGAGAACGACAATCGAACAAGATGCCAGGCAGGGTTTAGAGCACTCTTGGGCTGATACCAACTGAAGTGAGGCTTGCCCAGGTGGCAGATGATTAACCAGGGAAATTCTGGTGCAGTTTGTCTTACGGCACCAGTGTGCGTAGCTCAGAGACTGTTTGTGCATTCCACTTCCCCTCCTTAACGTATTACAGTCCCTACACCTAGAGGCCCTGGGCCGAAGAAGGATGAAGAGGAGGGCAGGCAGAGTATAAAGCTGGCCCCTTCTCCTGCCCAGCCTCTGCAAAGGAAGTACTATATATAGCACAACAGTGCTCTCTGCAGAACTGAGGCTGCAGGGCTTGATGGTGCAAAACTGGCATGAAGGAGCAGCCCTCCCTGCCAGGAAAAGATATATTGCCCTGGCTGCCCTAGATCACCCAGGCTTATGCAGTGGCATGACAAGCCATCCAGATGCTGACACCTTCAGGTGGCTCCTGGAGGGGGTCCACAACTGATGGGCAACTTGGGGCAAGATTCCCAAGGTCTCTGCTGTTTGGAAAGAGCCTGCGTTTTAGCGGTGAAGTTGACTGACCATGCCTGAGTCAGACCTCAGAGTAACAGGCCTCTCCTAAGGTGGTGCCAAACAGACTCTTTGCTCTACATGCTGCTCTCAAGCACTTGGTGTTTCTAGCCACTGGAGGAGGCTGTAAGAGACACTACAAAAGGTGTGGCCCAGGTCAGGCCTCTGCGTGTTGGTTGGTGTTAAAATGTACCTTTGCCATGGCCAGGCTCCAGCCCACAGCTCAGAGGCAGCAGGAGGAATAACTACAGCAGCATTTCCTTGTAATCTCCTTGTTGTCAGCATCTAAATGAAATCTTAAACCCTTTGTGGCCTGTCACTGCTCACCTGGGGAGCAGCAAGAGCTTGAAAGACAAGGCCTGGGGCAGAAGGCCCACTGAATGCATGGGACAGTGGAGCTGATGGTGAATTGAAAGCTCCTTCCAGTCTCATCTCCCTCTCTCTTTCATGGGGGCTGCCCTCAACATGTGAGGCACAGTAAAATGCTAGAGGCCAAGGTCTTGAATATTCATTAGCTTGGCTGGGCTTATGCATATTAATGTACCTGCCTCGTTAGCATTCTGGTGGTACCCTTTTTACAGCTGCGGCAGCCATGCTCATTCAGGGGTCTAATCCAAAGCCTATCAAAGCCAATGGAAAGACTCCAGCATTCCACCCCCCTTTACACTGATGTTTCAGGGGTAAGGAAGCCAGCTCTGTTCATATCTTGTGTGAAGCATTCAGGGGACAAAGGTATGAGCTCGGGGCAGTTCCCCTTACAGCTGCACTGTGTAAATCTGTAGTGACAGGGCTCCCAGAGGTCAGATGAGCTGAGATGAGACAACCTGCTGTGAAGCATCCCTGGGCCAGCTGGCAGGCTGTTATTCACCAATAACTTCTTCTCAGGTGTGTCCACCTTGTCTTTGTTGAAACATGTCTTTTCAGTGCCACGTTCCCCTGGGAGCCACAAATGGGAGATGCATCCTGCCACCCCTGGCTGTCAAACTGGGTGGTTGGGGGAGGGAAAGAAGTGGTACAACCAACCAAGGAAGCATGTGAGGTCTGGCAACAGGGTGAAGTCAGTGCCAGGGTTCATCATGGGTGTGAGCATTGGACAGATTCTCACTGTTTGGCTTGTACTTAAGTGACAGCTCCTGTTTTTTAGGAGTAAAAATCCACTGGGTGTTTTATTAATAATAATAAAGTTATTAAGTGACATGCAGACCTACTGCTGCCCCTCTCTTGGCTGCCCATGCTGCTCAGGAGGACTATCCAGTCAGCAGTGCTGACATCCTGCTCTTTGCTCAGTTGCTGGAGCTATGGGCTGGTGCTTTGGCATGTCTTTCTTGGAGCAGGAGTGTTAGAAGGGCTTTCATCCCTTCCTTCAGCCCCTCCTGTAAATATGGAGAGCACCTCCCATTGATTAACAGCAGAGATGGGGGCCGGGATCTAAAGCACATGTAATGTGTTGCCTTGTGTCACAAAGAGGGGCACAGCAATAATGATTCCTGCAGCAGTGCACAGTGCTCAGCATCTGAGCTTGCAGAAAGATACCAACACACTTCATGCCCCAACTGATCATGGTATTGTCTTTACGATATAAGATCCACTCATTCAACTGACCTCTTCCATTCACAGCTGCATCTTCTCCACTGCTGTCAGCTGCTGGGCTAAGTTACAGGAAGCCTGTAGGGCTCATGGCAAGATTTGAGCTCCCCCATCTTCAGAAATTGGGCTGTATGAAAGGTTTTTAACAACCAATTGTTTATCGGAGACCCAGGATCTGCCTGAGTAGCTTGCTCATACTGCACCTCAGTGCCTGGAGCAGAGGACAACACCAAATAGAGATGAAGGGTTAGGTGCCTATTACAGGGCCAGCAAGGGGGAATGGAGCACAGTCTTCACTATCCAGAGGGATGTTTCTGTGTCTCGGCATTTAGTGCAGGTAAGCTGCTGCCAATAGGACTTGGATGTATTCTAGTTCTCTTTCACCTGCAGGTATTTTTCACTGAAATCAGTGTCAGTGCTGCAGGAGTATTAGCCAGTTGCCATTAATTATTCTTTAGGGTTATCACTAAGATGGAGATCTCACAGCTGAGCCATGAGCACTTTGTTTTCCCCTCTCCATGTGGATCATCTTGGCTTCTCAACTGCAGCCCCCAAATGCCAAATCATAGCTGCTAGTCACAGGCTTGCTCCTGTTCTCCAGGAGATAGGAGGCAAGCACATGATTCTTCGTGAGTTTTTTTTCTAAACAATATCTGTTTCCTTTGAAGGGCTAGAAAATATATCCCAAGGTAGTAAACCAGGTGTAAACAAGTTTTAAGCTCTTAGTTGTGGACCAATAACTTTCCAAGACCCCAAGTCCTTGAGCTGTGACACAGACAAAGGCAAATCACACAAACTGGTATGAGTGAGAAAGAAGTGAGATTTCTGCTCCAGCCCAATCCTCCAGACTCCTAGCTTGTATCCTATGTCTCTGAGGGTATTGATGTTGCTACTTAAGAGTCAATCCTAAAGGCCACCCTCAAAGAGTCTAGGCCTTATGAAGCACTCTTCTCTGTCAGTAGCTTACTCTGCAGCTGCTCTACATTAGGCTTCCTTAAATGGAGACTTGCTAGGAATTAGCCAGCTTACAACTCTCCTGTTGTGCTTGGCTCTATTTAGGAGCAGTACAGACAGGCTGTGGAATACAAAAAGGCAGGAAGTTGTGGGATTGCTGCTGATGGACTTTATATGTGTGCAAGCTGCAGTGCCTGGGTGAGTGCTAAGCTTGCTGTAGGGAGGAGTGGGCTGAAGCAAGACTTGACTTGGTCAGTAGATCTGGGCTTAAGGGGGGCCTAAAATAGTAATGCCATCTTCTGCTATTACAGAAACCTGTCCTATTTTCTTTCTCTCCATTGCTGTGTAAAGTATTTTGGGTAGGAGATGACTCCTGTGAATTAACCAAGTGTGTTATAGCTTGGAGTTTGTATTTGTTTGACGTCTGAGGAATACAGGCTATGGTGCGAGGTGGGCTGGTGGACTTCCACCTGTCTTGGTGAACATTCTTCCTAGAGAAGCACTGGAGACCCTTAGCTGTGTACTCTGTGTGCTGGGGTTTCTAGATTTTGTGCCCTTGTTTTAAGGGTAAGGGGGAGCAACAGTGTCTTGCAATAATACAATAACAATAAAGTAATGCAATAACTTCCACTGAACTGCAGCAGCCCTCCCACTGCTTTGCAGGGAGATGCAAGGTGTCTGCTGCAAAGCAACCTACCTTCTGTGAGTTTTCTGCCCCCATGAAAATAGGTCTTATTTATTTTAGTAGCCATTTTCCTCCAGCACAATTCTTTGCCATCTGTGGGGTGGCCCTTTCCCACTACAGTATTATATCAGTGGGAACAGCAGCAAATGCTTGGAGGGGAGTAGGATCTGCACAAGAGAAAATGCACTTCAGCACCTCCAGCCTGGTCTGGCTGACATAACACTGATGGGACACAAGGATTAGAAAAGTCATGATGCAGTGGAGTCGCATGGAAATATTTCCAGGGCTCATCAAGAAGACACCCATTCGTGTGCTCTCTGCTATATGTTGGTTCTTGTGGCTGAAGGAAGGTCGGGGAGCCTGGTTTGGGCTAAACTATGCCATCAAGTATCTCATTTATAAGGGCTGACATCTGTCGCCGGAACCATGTCTTTCTGCCTCAGTCACACGTACAGTATTTTTACAAGTCCTTGTACTGCATCAGTGTCATTTTTTACTCTTATTTTTCACTTCAGCCCCACCAGTCACTAACATAGCCCCCTAGACCTGTATGCAACTGATACATCCATAACTGAGAGGCAGCTGCAGTCCAGCATGCTGCTCACACCCCACCCACTGCTTGTATTGTCCTGTTTGTAAACCAGAAGTATTTCTAGAGAGCTGATGAATGGTTTGTCTTTCCCTCTACATCTGTATCACTAGCACAGTGGGCAGTTCCTGGGGAATAGAATGCTATCTCGCTGTAGGTTGTGAATCTATTTTAAATAAAACCAACGTTTTCTAGTGTCTCAGTGTCTGGTGAAAGAATTATTACGTCCCTGAATGAGGGGGTGCCGTGCTGAGGGGGGAGGGTCTAGATCCTAATTGGAATTTACCAGGTGTATCCCCTCCTCATGCCTTTGATCAAAGAATACAGGGGCCAAGTGGCTGGGAAGCCACCGTCTTGTGCAGGGAGTGGTGATGGTGAGCCTCTGGGTGGTGCCCACCCTTCTGTGGGTCAGGGCTGAGTTGATGCCTAGCTGGGCTGCAGCAGCAGCCTGTCAGTTTGCATGAGATCCTGGCTGTTTCAGTGCTGCAGCCCCCGGAGTGCCCTCTAGCCGGAGGAGCAGCTCCCAGCACTATGGGGAAGTATAGGCAGGGAGGAGGCAGCGGGTCTGGAGGCCAGCCCCACCTAAGGCATGGTCTGGCTGGCCAGTGCCTTGCTGCATGAACTGTGGTGGGTCTCCGTAATCTTCAGGGCAGCATTCCCACTTCCCTTCCCCTGGAGGAGCAGCTGAAGACATGATGCAGCATATGAGTGTGGGGCAGTCCAGGGGCTGGTGCCTTTGTTTAGGGATAGTTCCTGTGCCCTGGCGTGGTGCTTTGGGGGCAATTCAGTGGTGCAAAGGGACTGGGACCTATGTATGCCTTTGCTGGGGACTAACCTGTGTAGGTGTATAGTGGGGGCAGGGGAGGTCATGTGCTTCCTCTGCACAGAGCAGGCCATGGCTCTGACATGGGCAGCTCTGGCCTCTGGAAGGGCTGTTTCCTGTGCTTATGAGATGAAGAACCTGAGAGGTGCAACAGGGGGGTGAGTCTTCGTCTCCTGCCCACACCTCCTGTCCTAACTTCAGGAGGGGAGCCAGCCTTTGCTGGGCTCAAGGAGAAGTAGTCAAGGTCTGTCCTGCCTGGGGCTCCCCCAGCTCAATAGGCAAAAGAACAGCCAAAGCCAAAGCAGGAGCTGCTGAGCAGTGGCACCACAGGAGGAAGGGCAGCTTCTCTGAGCACTCCTGGATCACATCAGAGTTGTCCCAGGGCTACAGTTGGGAAGTGACACCCCCCCCGCCTCTTCCCCGGTTAACAGATGGTAAAGAATGACACTGGCTTTTTGCTCCCTTATTAATTTAGGAGCAAGTACGTGTTTCCTTTGTCATGCAGTTGCCTTGAGCTGTCAGCAGCTCAGCCACACCACCCAGTGCAGGGATCACGGCATTTTAAAGTAAGAGGCTAGGTATATTGTCAGAGAGAGAGACTATGTAGGCCCAAGGAACATGTGTTGGGAAGAATGTGGTGTCCCAGATCAGAGACCATAGCCAGATGTGTCCCAGATACAAAAGTTGATAAAAGGGAGCCAGGTTATTTATTGCTCGGAGGCAGGCAGGAAGGTATGTGCTGCTTGGATGGCTGGAGGATGCACCACCTACTTGACTTCTCTGAGAAGAGTGGGTGTGTAACAGCTGTGAAGGGCAGGAAGGGGCAGGGCAGTTCTTGCAGGGTGTGAGGCCAAGCTGTATCCAGCCACTCCTCACTCAGGTATCCCCAGGCCACCTGGGGCCTTTCCCCAAGACTTCAGCACCACTATATAATGGGGAAGTGGCCAGGTAAAAAGGGGTGAGGGAGGCACGTGTAGGACAGGCTGAGACTTTGGCTAAGACAGAGATGGGTTATTTCTGAAGTAAACTGTCCTCTGCAATGAGGGTTGGACTTGTAGGTTTGTGGATGAGATCAGCCACAGAGAAGGGAACCAAGGACCAAGCCCTGTGGGCCCCTTATCTTTGATACAGTTCCCTGTAGTTGCAGGTAAGGGTTGGCAGTGGTGGCTTTGAGACTGCCTTTGGTTAATGACTGTCTATGAGAAGATCCTATGAGTGCGATGCAGTTGTACCAGGCCCCCAAGCTTGGAGGGACTTACTAATTTTTGAGAATTTTCTTTCTTAATAGAAATTAAATGCAAGTGTGTGTGTGTGTGTGTGATTCTGTGCACCATGTATTTGGCTCACAAGCCATCTGTCCTCCTGGAGGCCACTTCTATCCAGCTCTGTAGCATGTGGTTACAATGGAGTGGTTATAGAGAGAGTTTTCTGTAGAAGATGGAAAGGACCAGGAAGTGTATAATTAACAAGGGGACTTCTGGGTTAGAGGTCAGATGACTCGCTCTCTCTTTCAAATTTAAAAAATGGGGGTGTGGGAGCCAAGTTTCTGACGCATTGAGTCAGGACCCCTGCACTCAATGGCCCAAGAGTCCTGTGTTCCTGTGGTCTTACCCCTTGGTCCTACCTCTCCAGGTTGCTCTAGTCTTTCCTTCCCCACAAATAAATACATCCCTTCCTTCCGCCACACTGCTTTGACTTGGGACTGATTCCAACCTACTTTCCAACCCAACCCTCCATTCAGGTACTGCCTATTCCAGCTCAAACATGGATACTCCTGTATGTTGGATGTGTCCTCTGGTGTTGTGCCTGTAGTCTGAGAACCAGTCATAGGGAGATGGGATGCAGGATGGGGTGGACCAGATATCCAGGAACAAGGGGGATGTACTGTAGGCAGGAGGCCCTTGCTGCCCCAGCTCCCATGTGCAGAAAACTCTTCCTACTCTTTGGCACAAGAGTGGCCAGTTTCCAGGTGTTCCTTCCTTAGACCCCAGAAAATCACCCTCCTCCCATGATCCCAGGGGCAGCTGTAACTGAGTTCATGGCTTGCAAGGGAGGATGCCAGCTGGAGGAATGTGAAGAGTAGTGGGTTTGCCTTTTAATAGTGAAGGGCCTCATGCTGGCTGCTGTTGACAACCCTGACATCAGTTTGGCCCCCTGCAGGATCTGGCCCCATCTGGGGAGTAGCAGCAATCCATCCTGCCATCTCTTGTGGACTGGTTTTAATTTAAAAAGGCTCTGCTCCCTGGCTGTGCCTGTATAAATTCCTACCTCTTTCTAAATGCTGAGCTCTGGGGAGCAGCTGCTGTATTTTTGTCCCCATCACGGCCCTAAAGATTCTCCATTTCCCACACTTATTAAGCCAGAGAAATGAACTGGATGGCATTGTGTTCCAGAGCCTGATTGTATTAGGAGCAATCTTGCTAGTGCCAAAGGACTGGCTCTTGCATTGAAGTGTCACTTTTGCTAGCTTATTGCTAAACTATCAACTTGTTTGTTCCCTGGGGAGAGCCTGGTGCTGTTTTTGCTGAGTGCTTGAGGAGGCAGTGTAAGAGGAATGTGTCTCTCTCCAAAATACTTATTAAAAGGTTGACTTTTGGGATGTGGCTGACTCTCTCCAGCATGAGAGCACAGCATGGAGTTGGGGAGGGGCCAGGGTGCTTGCAACACAACCTCACTGTCTACACCAGGGGTTTTTCCATGCACGCACATTTCCCTGTGGATTAGCAGAGCAACCTGTAGTTCCTGTGCAAACTCCTCCCATTCCCTTGTTTTTGACTCCACAATGTCCAAGCCACAAGGACAACCTGCCAGTGACTCCACCTGGGACCAGGCTATCCACCCTCCTTGCTACACCTGACAGATGTACTGTCATATTCCAGCAGGGGTGACTAACATGGTGAGACAAGCACCAGGCACCACTGGAGCTCACCAGAGCCTCAGCTGAAGTTGGACTTTGCTTGTTGGATTCTATGTGCAGAGATCAAGGCAGTGCTTTGTTTCTGTCTGGGCACAGCCCTGTCCCCCTCTTTTTTCAGAGGTAGGCTTCACCATGCTGTACTAGCTATAGCCACCTTCAGAATGGGAGGCAGCTGTATGCATTTTCTGGTGATGTTTAAAATATGTTAGTGTTAGAATGATGTTGTGTCCCGGGATTATGCGAGAGGCAAGGATTTCTCTGGGTGATGTCTTTAAAGGGACCAAATGCCTGCTTGGATAGTTAGACAAGCTTTTGAATATAAGACATTCTTCAGGGCAGAACTGGGCAGCCTGTTCACTCAGCAGGGCATCCCTGTGTGGGTGAGAAAAGGCTGCTGTCCTGGGTGATGCCCCAGAGGCTGAGCTGGGGACCTTGATAGCAGAAAACACCATTCTTGGCAGTGTGTGCTAGATACCCAGCCTCTGCAGCTGGGAGCTGTAACAGATTTGCATCGCCTTTTACACTGGGTAGAAATGGGCAGGCATGGCTGGCCATGTTCATGCTACAGGGCTCTCCAATTGGCACTGCCTTCCAGTTCATTTCAAAGGGCTCTTTACCTGCCCAGCTCTGTAATTCATAGCTGAGAGATTGCCAGGGACTGGACTAAGCTCGCCAGGATTTCAACTCTTATTTGTATGAGAGCGAGACAGTCCAGATCCTGCTTGCATTTTACAGGGAGGGCATCTTCAGCCCACAGCATCCAAGTGCTCACCCTGCTATGGCAGAGGACAGAATCTGGCCTGTGACAAGGGAGGTAAACTCCCTCATTCCATTCCTTTCAATATGCCACTTACCCTGGGGATTAATTATAATGATGATGCAAAGGTATTGAGGTACGCAACTGCTTTAGGTCCCTGACTCCCACTGATATCAACCTAATGGTCCTTGTGGCTGTGGGCCAAACCATTTTGCTGTTGCATGTTTGTAGTGGAAATACTTGCAGATACTGAGTCACATACCAAGGGGAATGGTTTCTGGGTTTTCTTCACAAAGGCTTGGGGCAAAGGAACATACATTTTATCTTGACATTCAAATCCTTGTTTGTAGGGGAGGAAAAATAGTCAGTCCTTGTTAACATAAAAGCAAACCTGCAGAGAACAGGCACAAGCTGGGAAGAAAGCCATGGCTTGATGGTTGAGTTGTTGTGCCTGATTTATTTTATGAGGAACCACAAGAAAAAGGGCAGGGACAGACTGCAGCTAAAGCCCTTTGATTTATATCTTTGAAATCTGTGGTTTTGGAAGACGGAGGATAAAAAGAATCAAATCCAGAATGTCTAGTAACAGGCTGGAAGTCCACATGTGATGCACTACCCTGTGCCATGCCACCCCTCAGCCCCACGGGAGCACTAACTGTTCAACACTGGAAAATTGGGCTGCTCACTTCAAGGAGGAGCTCTAGTACAGAAGAACTAGAGCAGCTCTTTGAGCTCTGTCCACACTAGCTAAAAGAGGAATTTCTGTTTTCTGGTTAGTTTTGGGTAGTTCCAGTTAGTTGTGGCCACTAAAGTGTCAATGGACCTCAAGTCAGGTGTTCTTCACCATCCTCCTCTACTCCCTTCAGAAGGGGAGATTTTGTACTGCTGGCTGCCACCAAGAAAATCTGCATAGTAGAAACCTATTCTGTCTGGCACTTTGTTAGGTATGTGAAGGGCCTGGACCAACCTGCTTGGAGCTAAGTGCTTCCAGTTCTGGGGAAACTTCAGTCAGAACTTGGAATTTGCACCTGGACTTCCTTAACATTTGGCTCAATGAGTATCTCTTCTCCTCTACTGAAATACCCTGCTCAGGGTATAAAGCCTATATCTTTCTTCTCTTAACGATAGGCATCTAACTTCCAATTCATCAAAGGTTTACATGGAAGGAGGGGCTGCCTGTTCTCTAAGTATAAGAATTGGCACAGATCACAGTGGAAGTGCTGGCAGAGGTGAACCTGACTTGATCAGAAATCCCATGTCCATTCACTTTCCAAATCAATCACTTCCATTAGCCTCATTGATTCTGAACCCACCTCCCTCCCAAGACTTCCTTGCAATAACAATTTAATTTAGAAAGGAACAAACACTTGTGGGGGAATTCCTTGGGTTAACAACTGCCTGTAAGTGCAGGGGCCTGGACTTGATGTCCCAGGACACCTGTTCAATCCTTTGTTTCCTTGGAGCAAGGGAAGTTTAGATTGGGTATTAGGAAAACCTTTCTTGCTAGGAGGGTAAAACACTGGACACAAATTATGCAGAGGTGGTAGACTTTGTTTAGCTGAATCTTAAAAATCACAAAAACAAAGTTTTGGCTGGGGTGATCTAGTTGGGGCTAGTCCTGCTTTGAGCAGCGGGTTGGACTAAATCACCTCCTGAGATCCCTTGCCACCCTAACTTTCTTATGATTCTATGTTCTTCCACTTCCATACCCCTCATCCCAATCTATTTGGCGGTAGAGAGAGCACTGCCAACTCTTAAGTACTGGGAAGGGCTCAAATACTAGGATAATGTGTACCTGGCTAATGGGCAGAAAGTTCACAGGTGAAACTATCTCAGTTTTAAAACTTGTGATACAATGGAGGACTCTGCAGTGGATTTAATAATTTATGCCTCATTTAAGAAATGGATGGTTTATTGTCAGTCAGAAAGGACACTTGAACACTAGATGGCAGCAAAGGATATGCAATCATTATGTTCAGATCAAAGAGACTCGCTTGCCCTAAATAGACCTAGTTGCTAATTCCCTTCTCTCTTATTCAACCTATTTTTCAATTGGTGCATTTGAGCTGAGTTTAATTTAGGCCTGGGCAGGGTAAGGGCAGTACTAGGGTGGGAGGATGTTTTTATTTCTAGGGTAAGCTATTGAACTGGGAATTAAAGGAGTTCGTTCTGTTTCAGGCCATTATGTGATCTTGGCTTGGCTTGGTTACTTTGCTTCTGTGCCTTGGTTTCCCCTTCAGAGGAAAAATATTGCTTCAGCTCCCAGGGGCTATAATTCATCATTTACAAAGTGTTACTGTGTTACAGGAATGAACATCACACAATGAGCAAGCAATTTAGTTATTTAGACACTGTGCAGTTGAGGGTAGAGGTAAAGCAAATTTCTTCCCCATGGCAACATGCCTCTATCATGCTTGGATACAGCACCTAGTATGGTGAAAGAGGTTAGGCCTTTGTGCCCCATTCAGTTGGCTTCCATGTGAAGACTGTCAGCAAAAGGGACCAGGTGCCACAAAGGCCTTTGTCTGCAAGAAACCAGCTCTTTCCTCAGAGACTACAGAACAACCCTCAGACTAACTCATCTGAGCTGGAGTTGAGTTAGTACATCAATGGGGAAATGTACTCTGCTTCCCCTGAATTAAGGTAATGACAATAGATCCCTGGCCCTTCTCATAAGATGACAACCAAGTGGATGAATGTCTCCTCTGCTTCCCTGTACAAAGAAGAACCAGGGTTTCATTCCTGATCCCAATCACTTTAATTCTTGCCCATCATGATCTACAGGTATCATTCTGATGTCAAGCCCAAACCCTGCAGTGATGGGCACTTTGCAGCACTCTAACACTGAGCAGCTGTGGATGGAGTTGCCTTTTTAGCTGGAAGAACAGTTATTCTCATCCAGGGTCTGAAAAGTGGGGGGATATAATGACAACCATCCTGCAGCTGAGTACAATCCACGCATGCGCAAAAGCACGGCTATATGTGAGAGGCTGGATGTGGCTAAGATGCATCGTGAAGGACTATATCAGTCCCTTGTGCGTGGGCAACAGTCCTTTGCAAAAGTAGAGCGATGAGCTCTTGAGAATATGGAAACAAGGCAGTTCCAAAGGTTCTGTCCTTCCTTTGCTTTTGAACTGAAAACTGGCCACTGCAATTGTCTTCTGTGTATTAAAGGGTAAGTATTTTCCCCTTAAGCAAGAGCATTCTTGTTCTCCTGGTTGTGAAGTGCTCGGGCCCTCTAAGCATACTTTTGTTGCATCTTCAGTGGTAGGTAGTAGCATCTTCCATGACAATGTAGAGAGAATTAAGGAGTCTGTACTGGATGCCCAGACTGCAAGCCCTCCGTAGCATTCCCTGCTGGCCTACATGTACAGGAACCCATTTGAGGGCAAGTTACTCCCACTCAGCCTGAAACAAGCTTCAGAATTTAATGAATACACTAATAGGCCCTGTTCCCACCACCTACGCTCCACTCTGTCACCAAGTTCCTTTCAAGAAGGCTCTTTAAACATAGCTTTCATCTTTTTCTTATGGTGATTATTTATTGTACAGTATATTGAACATTATTATGCCTGGGGAACTGAAAGTCTAATCACCTCCCTACCAGTAGGGGGTAATATTGACTAAGTGAGACTCTAAACATGTTATAACTTTGTCAGTGTTTAACATGACATTGTAAGAGCTGACTTTTTTCCCCACCTGGCAGCACACATATATGATATATGTCATGCTATTGGGCAATAAAAGGGGCTCTTTTGTTTTTAAAGTTCAGCCTTGAACAAAGGGGACCTTGGACTAAAGGCCTTGGTTGTACCAGGATTACTTTTATTTACTTCATGAGACCCCGACAGGTGAATGATTGAAGTTACCTGAGTAAGGATTTTTAGAATCGGGGTTTGCACATGGTCAGTGATTGCAGCAGGATCTGGAAGTGAGACATCCCTATGAAAAATCACAGGATAGTTTCAAGTGTATGAATGGCAATGAAGTGACACGGGCATGGAAACCTGGTTTAACTAAGATGGAAACTGGAAGTTTTTAACTTACAGAAGGCTCCTTCAAGGTTAGAATAGGGATAAATGCAAGCTAACTAGTATTAGGCTGCACATTATGGTACTAAGGAACAAACATTACACAAATCAATCTGCTGTAGAAATTGGGTTGGAAATTCCATGGAAAAAGGCTTTTCTGGGAGCTAGCAATATGTTGTCTGCTTCAAGGCAGGCTGGCTGTATACTTTGAGGAGAACCTTGCACAGTGACAGCTTGGAAATACAATTGTCTCCATGCCAAAAGATTATCTAACTTTTTTGACTTCAAAAGCACTTGCCGTAAAGGTTAGGTGGAGTCTGTGTGAGCTGCCCATATACTATTCTGGTCCTTGTGGCTACCTGAAGTACACTCCCTAAAGGCACACACAGTTCTGTGCCTCCAGGCATCTCTTAAAAAGTTAGCTGATCCAACTGGGCAAATAAAACCCCTTCTATTCTTTCTGTATTTCCTCCTTCATCGCTGCTTATTAGTTACCCAGATGGGTGGGGAGGTACACACAGGTGCGCCTGGAGCCATTAGGCAGTCTTTGCTTTCAAATAAAAGAACAGGACCTGCATTATGTAAACCCTCCCCCAGTGGGAAATCTAACCTGAACCTAAAATAGAGAGAGGATAAAGGAAAGATTTTGAATGTTCATGAATTTGGCATCTCTCCCTAGACTCCATCTGTTGTCCTGAAAAGCAAACTCCCAGAGAGCAGTCTGGCTTGGCAGTTCTCACTTTTTCTCCTGTCACAGGCCACGTTTTACATCAGTATAACCCTCGACACAGAGCACTTAGACCCTTTTTGCCTAAGCTTTAGGCTCCTTATCTACTGGGTAAGGGTGGGGCAAGTTTTCCTTGTGCAGCAAGCATGTTCTCACACAGCACTGAGAACTACAAAAAGCCTTAAAGATCAGGACCTACTCCAAATAAGGTGTTTATTACAGATTAGGTGTTAATGACCCATTGACAAAAATCAACATTTGGCCAGGGGCTGGGGGAGCTTATCTGCCGTTTTCTGAAAGAAAATTATGCGTCACTTCAAACCTTAAGAGGCAGGCTGCCTCCAGGCATGGGGAGAACTCCTCCAGTATGGGAACAACTTACTTTCCTATTACTGATAAACAGGGACCCTGGTTTTCTCTGATTAAACAAAACAGAACAAAACAAAACAAACAAACAAAAAAAACCCAATCCAATTTTTGGATTAAAAAAAGTAATGCAAAATCCAAATTTTTCCATTATTTAAAATGAAACGCCACTATAGTGAGAGAGAGATGGATATCCTATATACGTACATGTAGGCATTTCATTTTAAACATGGAAAAACGTGTGTTTTGCATTACTTTTTTTTAATCCAAAAATTGCAGGTTTTTTATTTTTAATCGGAGAAAACCAGAATCCCTGGGGACAAACCAGGCTATGGAGTTCTCTCCTTGAAGAGTGTTACACTATAGGGCAGTAATCCTCCAGGGACTCTGCCAACCCCAAGTGCTAAATTAACATACCCAGAGAAGAGACTCGGTGTCCCTCCATGTTCCTGAGCATTAAGGACAGTTGCCTTGCTGTGCTGGTCTGTCCTGCCATCTATGAGCCACAGGCCAGAACTAGACTGCTTTTCAGCTGTGCTGGAGCACTGTAGGGCAGTCCTTTCAACCTCAGGTTGGCTCCACCAGAATTAGGATTTTTACTTGCCCTATGTCCTATCTGAACCCTATGCTTCATTGGTCCCTATAAGTGCCTCTGCCTACATCCACTTAAGAAGCTCTACCACTGCCCCATGTACAATTAGGGCCATTCCTGCTGTTGCGGCAGCTAAAGCAACTAACCCAGCAGGTGAACAAATCTTTTCTAAAAGCTGTCTAGTGATACATTGCTCTCCTGCTGTTCTGAAATGCTGCTGTAACTCAACAGGGTGCTCAGAAGCCTTCAAAATGCTGCCTCTGAAAGCTTAGGCAAGAAGCAGTCAGCTGAATACAGGACCAAAGCTACCTTTGGATTTCTGGTGTTTTCTGCTTTCTTTAAACTGCTATAAAGACAGCATTTGTATTTCTAATATAGCATAAGGCCCAACCATCCACATGCTGCAGGACAGGTGCCAGCTTCCTGCCCTCTTGGGGCTGGCAGATTGCCAGCATGCATTTACACAAGAAGCAGATAAGGGCACTTAGGCCATTGTAGGTTTGTGCCTGCTTTCAGCTGGACACAGTTGCACTGCCCTGTTGTTTTTGTTTTCCAGGAAAGCCTTTGTCTGACTCCTCCTCATGCTGTTTATTCTCTCTGTGCTTGCTGCCACCCTTAGTGCTTTAACCTATTTGCTTCTCACTGTGTAAAGAAATTTCAGCTAGAGGCCTGCTGTGCTTGAAGCTTCCTCGGCTGTCCTCTCTAGCCTGTAACACTAGCTCTGGTAGCCTCCTAGCTCCCATGCCCGACAATCCTCCATCTCGCCTCCCCTCCCCTCCCCTTTCCCACTGTGCACAAGGCACAACTTCTTCCAACTTATCTGAATTCAATTGGAGCGTTCAGACCCACAAAACGGATATCCTAGCTAGTGACTAATATCCTTTAGTAACCACAATTAAAGCTTCTCTTTGACAGCCATAGACTCAGTAACACGCCAGCCTTCAAGAGCTCTAAACTCCCACTTTAGTTGAAGACAGACTGCACTAGTATTTAGTATGGCAATGCCCCAAGTAAGATGGGCAATAGCACTTCAAATAGTGCTTCTCCAGACCTTGATGGATCACCAGCTTCTCAAAGGGCCTTATTTTACAGGAATCTAGCACTTGCTTTCTTGGGTAATTGAGAAGACTGTACAACTAGGTTATAGAGCTGGTCTCAACTAGGTGGCTTAGCTCTGCTCCTTTAGCTATTTACGTTCCATTACTTAGCCAGCACTTACTAGTTGATAGAAGTGTTGTGAAGAGATTTAAAAGAAAGGATTAACAGCTTCAGGTCAGTTCCAGCTTTCCCTGACATGTAGTGCTGCTGGTCCTGATTACACCAAAAAATAACAAAAACCTGTGCTTGTGACTCACTTCATAGTTGACAGCTACCAAATAAACAGAAACCAGTGTTTGTTTTGGACTGAGTAACAAGGGGTGGCAGCAGTAACTCTTAACCCTTGTGTGTGATGCACCACACCCCACTGAACGGATCACTTTGAAAATGCAGCCCACAAAACAAACCCGGCTGTACAAAACAGAAGAAACTCACTTGTTTAGTTGACGTTATTTTGCTTTATTCTTGGGTCTGGATTTTCCAACTGGGAGAAAAGGAAGCCAAGTGGAACTATTCCTTCATCTCCTCCCTCCACTAAAACACTGTAATAACAATTGGAGTTGGAAAAGCATTTTACCCCTGCAGTTGGGGCGGGGGCTAACACTGCTGCTGTATGACAGACTGCATTTGTCTGCTAATTGCACAGAAAATCTGGAATGGATATTAGAAGTGATTGCCTACATTTCAGTGCTGCAGGGCAAAAAGAGGAGAGTGTGTGTGTACACATGCTACTCCTTGATAGCAGCAGGGGCAATAAATAGGAACCAGGAAAAAAGACAAGTTAGCCTACAGCAGCCAGCCCACTGTACTGCTTCTAACCAGCACTAGCTGGCCAGTCAAGCAGTGCAGACTACTGTGTACAGCAGAGCAATGCATTTAGCTTAAAGTGACTTCAACAACACTATTGCATCAGATACTCTGTGCCTGAAATCTCCAGTATTATCAGTGGAACTGACTTTTTTTTATATTTGAATGATCAAGGAAAAAAAGAGAACCAGGGGAAATCCCTCACTCCAGGAGCTACTGTCAGTCCTGGAAGTGTCCCATAGATTGCTGTATTACTTGGATCTCTAATTCTTTTCCCCTCCCTTCCCTTTTATTCAGCTGACCAGACATTTAGAACGATTTCAAAAGTCAGATCCTTACTTGGCGTTGATCTGTGTTGCTCTACTGATTTATGCTACAGACCCATTGTCTGCACTGAATCCTGCAAGAGACACACCTTGGTTATTTCTTTTTTTAATTAAGCAATGATGCTTTTTGCTCTTTCCCCCCTAACATCCCCTTCATCTGTTCATGGAATCCAGAAGAGCAGATCCCAGATATAATCCAGTGTGAGAGCAAAAGCTTTCCTATGTTGGAAGAACCAGCTGTTTCATGAAATTGGGTCTATAAAGGACCAAGCTTGATTCTCCAAGGTGCTGTAGCTCCTACTGTTCTCAACCCCTCTGAAACATCGGTCCTTGCTTAAAATTGAGGACCACTTTTGCTTTTTAGGATGCACAAGAAGGGCCTTGCTTCCTTTAATATTATCACTTCCCTCCTAATTTTTCAGTGGTTTGGAATCAGCCAACATAGGCACAGTGTGAATTTCTAAGGTAAATCAAACAGGTGGGGGGAGCAAGCGAATCTCACCCATCCCAAAAAGCAGTAAAAACCAGAAATCATTGTCCTTTACTTTCTGACAGACTTCTACAAGGACTTCAGTTTTACCTCTGGATTTCTGTAAGTGTAATTTGTATCCTCAGATCATAGATTTCCCAATACTACACTTTCAAGCACAAACGTACCACTAATCCACTAAATCCTATAACCTGTAGTAGCCACAATTACACTTAAACAAACATCTCTAGTTTGTTCTTAAAATTAAGACTAAAGTGTTTGCTGGGATCAGTGAAGGGCTAATGAAAGCTAGTATTGTACTGTTGAGGGCAGGCTGCTTGCCAGGATGAGGGAAGAAACTTTTATAACCTATTTTAATATAGCAAGAAATGACATTAAGCATAGCAAACTGCCTTTGCTAACAAGGTTCCATTAAACACAAAGTGATTTGCCAGACTCAAGGGCCAGTGCATTTTTGAAGAGGCCAAGGCTTTTATACCAGTACAATGCAGGGGGTAGCCATGCTGGAAACAAGGGAGGAGTTGAGGAATTGATGTTCTTTAGAGAAATTCTGCACAGGGGCATCTCTCAGGCACCAGGGGTGGAGGCTGGAGGACAGGCAGGGCAGTTGGTGGGGTGAGAGCAATTAAATCTAAGTCACTTTTGTGCAAGTTTGGCAATGAGAGCTTTCCACTCTGCTCTCTTCTGTGTGATGTAAGAGGGAGTGAGGAGCTGCAGCACTGGCTCCTGCTGTCCCCTAAAGTATCCCTGACATAGAGCCTCTGTGTTACAGATCACATACATCCCACAGTCATAGCTATTCTGCTGGGCTGGGGCCTTCTCCTCTATGAAAGCTGCTTTGCCTCCTCTTTTGCCCAGAAAAGCCTCCAGCTTCCCTGCCACCTGCTTGGCATGGACTGAGTTGCTCTTACTATGGGAGTCATAGTGGGCAAAGCAGTTTCTGTCCCTGAAGTACCCCAATAAGCTCCAATGGGTTCCACCAGCAGCCTGACTGGAGTTATCATTGATAGCCAGGAATACCACCTTTTTGTGGGAAAGGTCCAAGGGCTCAAGGAACATGGCTAATTCCTCTTGACTGGTGGTGCACTTGATAAACTGAGCCACTTCAGGGCCAATAAAGCACACTTGATCAGAAAAGTCCTGGAACTGGCTGCTGGCAAAGTACTCAAAGGCAAACCCAATGATATGGTCGTTAAGCCAGCTTGGGGGATCCAGCAATGCAACATCTGACCGTCTCAGCAAGCTGTCCATGTAACTCAAAACAACAGGGTCCATCCTGTACAGGCAGGGTCCACACTGCTCCAGGAAATGTCAACAGCTAGAATAAACCAGGGGGTACAAAAAAAAGTCAGTGATGAGGCAAACAGGTTTCACTTTCTATGTTATTTAAAGAAGAGCTACTTCTAATATTGAAGACTTTCTCTACCACCAGACCACATAAACTCACAGATTCTTACCAACGTGGGCTTAAGGTGTGAGGTTTAAATGGTCTGTCAAGTGACAGCAAGTGTAAGAGGGGAAAGAAAGATGGCTTATCACTATGTTTCCCATTTGAATTTGTTTGTGGTAAAGGCTGGGTGGAGCTCTGGTCTGCTAGATTGGCAGGATAGTGCCAAGAGCTGCATTGGTGTCTTCTCTATAATGCATTGGAGGAGAAAGATGGCCCAGTGGTTAAAGCTTTAGCTATAGCTATTACTGACCATAGTTCAGTAACAGCTGTAGCTAGATCTTGCTTTGCCACAAACATCCTGTATGATCTTGGAAGTAATTTAGTCTCTTTGGCTCATCTGCAGCATAAGAATCGCTCTTCTTTTCCACCTTGCTATGGAGACCTACGCGGAGGAAAGATTGTGAAGCATTCAGATATTATGGTGGCACAGGCATGAAAATAGAGACAAGCACAACTCATAGGTCTTTTGACACTGCTTTCTCCATAGAAGACTGGTCTCCCAGCTGGCCAGGCAGCCATTAGATGAGGTGAAGGGGAAAAAAAAAAAAAATCAATCAAAGTAAGATGTCAAACAACTGAACCAACTCCTTTGCCTAACTGCACTTTTTAGGACACAGTTTTCCCACAATTGCCTAGTTCAAATGGTCTAAACTCTTTTTATTTAAATCAAGCATATATTTTCCATCATGTTCATTTACTTCAGTTCCAATTTGAACATGATAACTTATCGTCACAGAGAAAGGACAGTTGCTATGCTAATAACTAGTCTTCCTTAAATAATAAAAAAGAGGGGCTGCAAAAAAAGAAGAGTGGCTGCTTGAGCCAGTCAGTGGCCTACTTCAAGAGTTGAGATTTTTTTTCTTTATGGTTCCAGATACACATTCATCCCCTCCCCTCTCTGATCCTTGTAGCAGCAAGAAAACAATAACTTCTAGAAAACCCACACGATTTCAAATGCCTCCCCTAGATGGAATCAGAACTTGTGGCAGAGGTGATATCTCTTATTGTTCCAACTAGACTTTTTGCAAAAAAGTCTATTATTTGCAAGCTTTCGGGCACAAGCACCCTTCTTCAGGTATAGGAGAAAGGATTGTAAAAGTTCTCCTAGGTAGAAATAAAAGCTCATATTTCATAGGAGATTTGAAGATGGTGTTGGTTGTAGCCATGTTGGCCTCAGGACATGGGCAGACAAAGTTATTTGGGTAAATGTGGTATCTTTTATTAGACCAGCTGAATAGTTGGAAAATTGTTCTTTGCAAGCTTTTGGGTACAAACCTGAAGAAGGGTGTCTGTACCCGAAAGCTTGCAAAGAACAATTTTCCAACTATTTCATTGGTCTAATAAAAGATACATTTACCCAAATAACTGCGTCCCCTAGATGGACGCTGTCAAGCAGAATAGATCCCAAATGAAGGGTCATATTAAAGTTACATTATAAAAATCAGTAAAGAAAATTTGGACATTTTTAGGATTTTGCTGCTAATGCTGGAAGTCTAAACAGAGGAGCACAGGGTTACCATGTAGAATTCTTGTTCTAGGTTAGTTACAGCTTAACTTAACAACTTAACAGGTGTCAAGTAGTTATTAACCCCTCTTCTCACTTTTTCCACTATACCAAAGGGGAGGGCATGCTAGGATTTTCCCAGCTTGGAAACGGGTAGAAAATGACTAGGTTAGTAAACAAGAAATCGGCAAGCAAAACTGACCAACCAAGCATACAAGCTGAGTAAAATGCAGGGTACCAGACAACACGAAGTAGCAACAAATAGTTTTAATTTGGATGATTTTATACTACAAAGCTTATCAAACACAAGGAAGTGCTACTTTAATACATTAAAGAAGCAGTTATCCTCTGAAGTCCAGGTTGGGATTCAATCATTACATTTCCGCCTACGTAAGGGAATCCTTTGACCGTACTGGATTGACATAATGGCTTCCTTGCCTCCCCTCTTTCCATCATGCCCCTGCCTGATGTTCCCTGGTGGCTGAAGTACACCCTGGAATCCACTGGCCACTCAGATGTTGGGGACTTACTTGACAGTTGGATGGCCACCCAGAAGAGAGCCTGTAAGTGTGACTTAAAGCCACTTTTGTTCCACCCTCTCCTAACCTGAACTACATGTTGCATATGAACATACTGGGATCAAGTGCTTAGTGATAACACCACTTCAGTGTGACTCATTATAAACAAGACAGACTTAATCTATAATGATAGGAAAGGGCTCACATGCATTAGTTTATTTACAAACTGGAAAGGAACGGATTTCGGCTTTCATCATTGCAATGCGAGTGAAGAAGAAAAAAAG
>NW_017728911.1:2098036-2102991 GCF_001723895.1 Crocodylus porosus | reverse complement strand
GTACAAAATTCTGGGGTATTTTTGGTGAAAATAGGGTATCAGGCCTTGGTTCAGGAACCAATCCCCCATTTATAACATTGTTTCTTATGAGAAAATTGGTTCCCAGTTGCGACCTTTTGACTTACGACACAATTATTCCCTTAAAACTGAATCTTAAGTCTGAGGACGGCCTGTACAATGGTATATGGGCACACTTGACATTCTGCCAATGAACACGCCTAAATTATTTTCAAATTAAAAAAATTCTGGGTTCTACAATTCAGAATGGATGTGGAGAAGCTTGAAAGAGTCCAGAGGAGAGCCACATGCATGATCAGAGGGCAAGAGAGCAGGCCTTATGAAAAGAGACCGTGAGCCATGGGACTCTTCAGCCTCAAAAAGCATAGGCTCGGGAGTGACTTGGTGGCAGCCTATAAGTACATCAGGGGTGTGCATCAAGAGCTGGGGGAATGGCTGTTCACCAGAACACCCCAAGGGAAGACAAGGTCCAACAGTCACAAACTCCTGGAAGACCATTTCAGACTGGACATAAAGAAAATTTTCTTTACTGTCCAAGCATCCAAGATGGGAGCAAGCACCTACTTTGGACACTTTCAAGAAACACTTGGATGTTTTATCTTGCTGGGATCCTTTGACCCTAGTTGACTTCCTGCCCCTTGGGTTGGGGCTGGGCCTGATGATCTTATGAGGTCCCTTCTAGCCCTAATGTCTATGAAAATCAATACATGGCAACAACCTTCTGTTTTTAAAAGGGCAAAACCAGAGGAAACATAGCCAACTTATTAAGTCTCCAGGACTTTATACAGACTTTAAAGATAACTGAGCTCTAAAGTCTTAAGGATCTATCAAGGCAATCTAGAAGTGGCCTGTCTTGAATTTGAAGAGTTCCTGGTGAGAAAGTTCTTCCTCACTACTCTGTTTCTGCTTCACTTTTTCCCAGAGACAGTAAAGCTGCCAAACATGCCTTGCAAGCATTAACAGTTGGATCACAAAACTTGCATCCTGTGCTTTGTTAATTTTTCACCCTACAGAAATGAAACTTGGTTTGAGGCTTTTTTTTTTTTTTTTTTTTTTGGTAAGCCATGTGGTAGCTTCCCACAAGCATTCTTTCTTCCTGATTTAGAGTAACTACCACCTAATTGCTACTAGCTACTACTTTTAATGTTATTGCCATCTGGTATTTGTGAAACTGCTTGTAAGTTCTGCATGATGACTCACCAGATATTACACAGTTTAAAGAACACCTCACAGATTCATACTGCCCCCAAACCATCCAGTCCAAGTGGTACATACTGCACAAAAAAAAAAAATTAGTAGAACCAGTTGGAAAGTGTACATAATCTCAGATTTCTCTTTCTAACTAAGACTTCCAATTCAAACTAAAGATGAACTTGATGTCATGTTTGGATATGGTTTTGTATCTAAAGTTCAGAGGTCTTTCAAGTCCAAGTCACACAATTAAATCAGTTAATTCCCTGGTGTTTAAAAGATTCTCACAGAGTCCACTTCAAATGCATATCAGACCTACTCTCTGGAGACAACGGCAAGCACATCCTTATTAAATCTGAAAAAAATACTGACCGAGGACTAGAATGCTTATTCTACCTTATAAGCAGAGCCATGCTCACTGATTTTTGTTTTGTTTTTGTTTGAAGTAGCTTTTTGAACTTATGAAAGCAACATATACTCCTCTGCCTTGCTGCTGGACAAAGCAACAATGGCTTTGAAATAAGACATTTACCTGCTTTCCTAGGTGAAGGTAAGGATATAAAGTGGTGGTTTGGGGGGGGGGGAGGAGGAGAGGGGAGAAGGGGGCAGGAAGAGAAGTAGTAGTTTAAATAGGAATTAGAGTAAACCAACTTACTCAACTCTGTGAGGTCACACTTCACAAGTTGTACAGAGGACTCACCAATTTAAAAGGTGCACACAATACTTTCCATTACAGAGGCTGCACTACCACAATATCACTTGGGTTCTATTTTCATCCATATTTCTGTTATTGCAATATATTATAACTGGTTTGGGGCACCTTATACAAGTCTGATACCCTTTTAAAGCCAAAATATAAGGTAGTGGGTAATGTCTTATGCACTACAACCCATTACATTAAATAAAGAGGAAAACAGTGCTTTAAATATAAGCTTCTCCTTGCACGGTGGTAAACTAACAAAACAAGAAGAAAAAAAGACCCATACTTGAGAAACAGGGAATTAAACTAACTAGACACCTAGTATAAAGAAAAGCATGCAAGGCAAATATCATAAATGGTTAAGACTGAACCAGGTATTTCAACTTTATGAAGTGCTAACAGCATATGGAGAGAATATTTAAAAAATGTGTTGTTTACTGTGGTCTTTAACAAACCTACAAAATTTGGAGAAACACACAGAAAGCTAACTGATGAAGCTAAATCCAAAATTTACAGATGGACATGCTGGAGGTAGAGATGCGTAATAATCTGCCTACAGTCATAAAGGAAGTCTTTGGAAGAGCTGAAAATAGAAATCAGCCTCCTGACTATCAACCCCATGACTTGGCCACAAGACCATCCCTCTTCAGGAAGTAGTTTTTGAAAGTACATCAGTACTCTTAATCATAACATTATCAGTGGTAGTGAGAGATACTGAGGAAAAACTGATTTATTTTTGTCTTTGCAATCTGGACTGTATTACCAGCATGACCATGCTAAACTCTTGTTCAAAGAGCATTATTAATTTAATTTGGGTCTTCATACAGATTCTAGGTGCCTATTATATTCCATGAGTTGGTTCCAGAGCAAGAGAACATCCTTCCAAGCTTGTTAAGGGGTTACCAACTTAGGAACATGGTCTATTCCCACACCCTTTAGAATAAGGATCATTAAAATAACTAATAATATTTTAGTAATGTATTAATGAAAAACTATACACCATATATGGGCAGAATGTTGAAGGGCTTCAGTCACGCTCTGGATACAAGAAACTAAATAAAGCCTTCCACAACTTTCATGAACAGCCCTCAATATCCCATTTTGTTTAAAAGTCTCTTCTGGCAAGACATTGCTTAGGATCTAAAATAAGATTTAAACAGGCCAGGAACACAGCCATGGACTTACAATTTGCTCCAAAGAGTGAGTGGGTTGGAGGTGTTAGGTTGGCTGGAGAATGCCAGTAACCCATCCTGATGAAGAAGCTTGATAAACAAAAAAGTACAGAACTCCAATGCAACAAAAATTGAGAAGTTAAATATAAAAAAGTCTGTGGATCACACTGACTTACTTTGAAAGAAAGTTTGTTCAATGAAATACTAAAAAGGCCTAAAAAAAGAATGCATCTAGAAGTGTTCATCATTCTCCTCAGTTCAACAGTGGCGTTCAGTCACAAGAACTGCTTTGGGCATTATGACTTTGATCTTTGAAGAACAGCATTCACTAAAATCGAATTGATGACGTAGGTATCAAGCAACACAGTTGACCCCAATTTTTTTTAGCTATAATTGTATAGTATTGTACAATAAGAAACTGTCCTAGAGTGTCTGTAAGAGAAAACAGTCCTCCTAAGTACCGTTTCCTGCAAATTACTGAGAACCGTTGATTCTCAGTGAAATAAGTAAGCATTAAATCATCATTTCAAACTGTCATGGCATACAAAAGAGAAACATGGTTCAGTAGTTAGGAGGGGGATTCAGGAAATATGGATTCTAGCCCCAGTTTTCAGATTTGATTCTTGATCTGGGGCAAATTTTTCACTTCTTTGAGCTAAATTATCCATTTGGTGCCAAAATACACAACTAACAAAAAAGATACCAATTGCTTCTTGAC
This sequence comes from Crocodylus porosus, assembly GCF_001723895.1. NCBI lineage: Eukaryota > Metazoa > Chordata > Crocodylia > Crocodylidae > Crocodylus > Crocodylus porosus. Next base: position 2,099,192 of record NW_017728911.1, on the reverse strand, counting down.
TTCTAAGGCAGTATTTGTTACCTAACACGCTATGACTTTCATTCACATGAAATGAATTTAAAAAAAAATCTCATCTCTGCTCCTCTTTACCCTTTCAGATCAAATAGTCTTCATCAGTGTCTTGAACTACACCATACAAATACATTAGTTATACTAAGCCTTAAGACTGACACAATCTTACTCTTTTATGATAAGATTTTACTTCAAGTAAGGGGTCACTGAAAAGGGTTTGACATACTGCCCAGAGAGAAAATCATGGCAGAAACCATCCTACTTTATTATCCTAAGGAACTATGTAATGCAGTGATCGCACCCTTCCCTGCTCTTTATACCTTGATGTGGTCTATTCCACGAGCAATGACAGCCACAGAATACCATGCCTTCTGCAGGCACCTCCAGCTTCCAACCTTAAACACCCCCCAAGTGGGGCTGCAGAGCTTGGCGCCTGCCTGTGTGCTCTGTGGAGCCCAGGGGCAGTGCTGCAGGGGCATCAGCGGTTGCAGGAAGTGCCAAGGGTTGATGGAGGCCTTCCTGCCCCACCTCTAGACACAGGGCAGGAGGGTCTGTGTCTAGCAGAGTGAATTTATGCACTTCCTTTCACAGCATCTGATGAAGCGAGCTTCAGGTTGTGTTGCCTACCTACCTATCTACTCTGGGGAGTCTAAGGTGTCTATCAACCCTGCCTCCCACTAGACTTCAGATTCAGTCGGGGAATGACCTCTGCTCAGAGCTGCAATACTCAGCCAAAGGTTCCGGTCACGTCATTGTGCTGCTAAATTACCGTAATTTGTTGCAGGCGACCGCACACTTCACCGCCAGCCCCCGAGAAGGGGGATCCGCGCGAAACGGGGCTCAGAGGAAGCGCCAAGGGTCGCTGGTGCCTTCCCGCCCACCCCGCAACCCGGGCAGGCCCCGCATCATCCCCTGCCCGCCGAACGACCGGCGCCGGGCCTAAGCCTCACCTCCCGCCGCATAGCCTAGGCACCGCGCACCTCCCGTTGCGCCTTACAGTTGCCGGGAGCGGCCGTAAAGCGGCCTCGTTACGACAGCCGACGCGCAGGGAAAGGAACGCCCCTCGGGAGAGGGGCTCGTCAGCAGACAACGCATGCGCTGAAGGGCGGGGCCCGGGGGCGGTGAACGCGTGGCCCCAGGCGGG
>NW_017728911.1:2085812-2097871 GCF_001723895.1 Crocodylus porosus | reverse complement strand
CCTGGGGGGTCTGTGCCCGCGGGGGTGCGGGGTCTGGGTCTTTGTCTCCGCGCGAGTTGTCTCGCTGCGTCCCTCCTTCCAGGGGAGAGCCCGCACCCGCCCCTTCTCCCCCGCCGTCCCCTCGGTTCGGGTGAGGCAGGCTTCTTCCCCGTGGCGTTGTGGCAGGAGGATTCGTAGCATCCTGCGTCGTCTCCGCGGTCCTCATCCCGGGGATGCCTGAGCAGCTTGCCTGGACTGCACGCTTCGCCCTCTCCGCCTGGCTGGGAGGCGTGAGTGCAGAGCACTGCGGTGTAGACCAGCGTCCTTAGTACGCCGGTGACATGCAAGCTTGGAGATCACCCCGGCTGTAAATGTTTCAAGCGCTGTGGGGCTGACAAGCTGCAGTGTCTATTCTGGTTAAAAACAAAAAACAAAACTGTTGTGGGGATACTCGAAACGTTTATCTGTGGCTTAGCGTGCAGGATGTACGGTGCGTGGTGTTTTTCCTTTTAAATGGTTGATGTAATGGTCTGAGACTCAGAAGAGCAGGGCGATTGTTGACGGGAAGCAGCATTAGTAAGTGAACGGGAATTTATTTTTCAGTGTATAGTATGTGCATGATCTCTTTCTGGCTTTTTACCATTTATAAAAATGTAGTAGTGTTATCAGTCAGAGGTAAGGGCAGCTGGAGTGGATGGCGGATTTGCTGTTTGTCTTTTTTCAGGCTTTACATTAGTAATCTCTTTTTCATTACTGTACGACTAGTGTTGAGAGGGGTCCCCTCACTCCAGCCTTTTTTTAATGGTAAACTGAGGTGCAGACTGTAGATGGTGCTTTCAGTTGAAGATGGGGGTCAGGCCTTTCCTGTACTGGAAGTCCGGGGAGAACTTCTCACCATTGCAACTACTGGTGGTAACTCTATTAGAGAAGCTAGTGTAGATGGGACAGCTGTTGGTGTTTTCAATACTCTGTCATTTAGGTCTGTTCCAAGCCGGACTGGATGAACAAAATACTATAAGCAGCATTGCCTTGTGCTTTCAATGTGGTTGCTGCCAGTGGATCTGCATCTGATGGCAATTATATAAATCCTTGGAAATAAATAAGAAAATCTCCTAGTGTAGAGACAGTCTTCAAGCTTGAGCTTCACTGATGCATATCGTTGGCCCATTGCTGCTATTGATTTTATTTATTGGGGAACTGTCATGAAAATAGAGTGTTGTCATTTATTAAGAGTAGTATTTAAAACATTTAAATTGGGAGTCAAATGAAATATCCGGATACAATATTCTGAATATATGTTGCTTTTATTCCTAGCGTGAAATAAAGTGATTTTGAGTAAGGAGGTTAAAGAAAACCATTTTTCTTTCATCCTTCCAGAATTTTCTTATACATAGCAAATGAAACGTGACTTTAGCCCCAAATCCTAGAGCAGGATTTGCAATAACATGCAAGTCCAACTTAAGTTACAGAGTTTTTACAGCATCTTCCTGTCCTTGAGCCAGCAATAAAAGGACAGTCTTGGTTATAGATATTTTAGCAGCTCTCATTTCACATAGTTCTATTTCATACCCTGAAGTCATGCTGAGACTAGTAATTTAGAATACAACCAAAAAGACCATGGCTTTCAGCTGCCTTTCTGTAGTGTACTTTATTGTGATTGTTGGACTAGTAGGCAGTGTCTACCCATATTGATACTCCACAGCAGAGAGTAGGAGCAAGTCTAGTGAAGAACATTATGTACAGATAAGTACTGGAGAGAGAATTAAAGCTGTGTTATAAGGGGAAAAAAATCTAGTTCACTGCTGTGGAGGACAGAAAGCCACCCTCCCTCCTAGGATCACTGTTGCCTTTAAACCATTATTTTGAAAAGTACAGCTTTAGATAATGATTTCTTTTTTTTCAGTTCTTCACAGCCAAGTCCTAGGAATTGGAATGTGAATCTTTTCTTCTTCCCCTCCTTTTCAGCAGATTTTATTTAGCAATGAAATTGCACACCCCCAAGATGATAACTGGCATCTAGACTAAAGCCCTAATCCTGCAAACACTTACACACCAGCTTAACTGCAGGCAGCTCAAACCATTCATATGAGCGAGCTGCAGCACCACTCTATAATCAATAATAGGAGAATATTGTTCAAGTTTCATGGTTCAAGCACAAAGTTGGATAACTGCAATTTCCTTTACAGGTTATAAACTGTTTACCATGATCTGTTTTTACTTTTTGTCTTTAAGATTGAGACTACACTTGCCACTTGCATATAGAGGCCTTTGCTGGGTCAGGACACGCATGCTTTTCTCTGGACTGCTTTCCACCGTTCTAGTTGTGGAAGGCATGCAGGGCAGCCTCTCCACAGGTTTTGGGGAAGTAGGGATCTTTGTAGGCAACTTGTGCCTCATGGTTTCACTTCCGGCCATGTTTTTTCAGGCATGTGCTTGTGTGGAATGCCTGCCAGAACAAAGCTCATGCTTGTTAGTGTCTTAATTCATGGTTTAAATACATTGTGCATGTGCTTGCCATTCGAAAAGTGCCTAGTTGTCCAGATTGGGCCAATAATTCAGGAACCGTGAGAACAAGCTAATGACTTGTATTATCCCTTTACTTTTCCCCAGTATTAGTGACAGTGTCATAACAGTGGAATACTGAGACTAATGTAATAGCATGCAAAAGATATGCGGTGTGTGGGGCCAAATCCTATTAAACAACAGCAACTTTAAAATAACTTTTAAGCTGACTTTGAACTATGACTCAGTTTCAGTATAGGTCACTTGATTTTGTTATCTAAAAAACTGGAGAAGTATTAATATGTGACATCATTTTTTATATACTTTAATATAATTAATATAAACACAGTCACTTTTTCATTTTGGAAATGTTTTCATAAATATAGTTTATAGGTTTGTCTGTCTTTTCCCCCAAGTCTAATCGTTTATACCAGAAAAAGTGCATTTTTTTGTTGTGAAGGGGTTAGTGGGGAAACTAAGACAATAGGCCTCTTTATCATATCATCTGGTCTCCGTATACCAGCTCAAACTTTAGTAATTTTGCAGGTTAGCAAACCTCTTGGGTTTTACAATATAAATTTTAAAGGTTAGCTAGACAGATGCAGTGCAGTCTTTTTTTTTTTACTGTCCCAAAGCTGTCTGCTTACCCAAACTTCATGTAAACGATCATTAAGTACACAGCGCTACCTACTTTCTTTCATGTTCAAGACAAGGTGCTTTGGCTAAATCTGATCTCTTTTATTAGACCAACTCATTTTCAAAGCTTCTAATAGTTTCAGGGTAGCTATGAGGGAAGCTCGTTGGTTTGGGAGCTGCTAAAACCACAGCACTGCCAGCGGTGTATGCTTAAGCAATACTTAGAGCACTGTTAGCCTTGTGGTACTGTCAGCCCCACAAACCAGCTAGCTTCCTTTATGCCAAGGCTACTAATAGCAGTTCCAAAACAGACTATATAAGAAGTCCTGAAAAATGAGGGAAGCTCTTCAGTTTCAGGGTTGCTAATACCAGAGCACTGACAGCTGCATTACTTAATAAGCATTATTTATGGAGCTGTAAGTACTAGCCTGTTAATACCCCCTGAAACTACCTTCCTTCATTTTTTGGGGATGCTATTAGGAGCCTTGCAAGTGAGGAGAGAGAATACCTATGAAACTAACTAGCTCCCTTCATTTTCAGGTCATCTGCTAATGTGCCTTCTCTGACTGCTGCTTCCCCTTCAGTCTTCCTAGGAAGGTTCAAGGGAATGCAGTTAATATGCAGTTAACTTGAATACATTGCTACAAAACAGAGGGGCTGAAATATGCCATGATTTAAGTGGTTTATGCATTTAACGAATCTGCGTATAGCGAGTTTATTACAATAAACATTGAACAGTGATGGGCACTGGCAGCGTTATGCAGCTAAAGGAATCTCACACTCATGCACCTTGTACACACGTGATGCAGCCTGGTAAATATTTCTGTTGAGTCTGAACTCTTTTTACTGTAGGATAAATGAGATAATTTACTCATCAATAATTATGCATACAAGAACTGTTATTGTATTGTATTGTATTGTATTTGCATAGTCAAGTAATTAGACGTATGGTATGCATGATGATACCCATCTTTAATTGTGTGACTACATCCTATATGTATATCTTCACCCAAGACTACCGTCCTCACTCCAGGTTCAACTGTCATCTCCTCTGTGTTAGAGTTGGGCTGATTCCTCCACCACAGTGCTGGGATGCCAGTAAAAGAAGCACAGAGAGGACAAGGGACAGTCTCCTTGTGCTTGTTTATTTTACCTGGCATTAGAGTGACTCCTGACAGCTGGGAGGAGTAATTGGAGGGAAAGCATTGCTCAACCACTGCAGGCCTTTAGGGGAGCATGCACCATACAAATTAAATCTCCAGAGACTTTAGCTGTCAATTATTAACCAGGTTCTGAGCAAATGTCAATGGAAACTTCAGGGCTCTTAAACTGATCAAATTTAGGTGTGGTCTTCCACCCCCTCCCCATGGGAGCATCCAAGGGACTATATCTGATACAAAAGCTTTCTGGCACATTTCAGGCCCCTGCCCCAAACCATTGAAGCATGAGAGCTTGTTAATAATAATAATAATTATTATTATTACTTTTTAAACATGGGGTAGGGAAGGAACAACATTTTTCTCTACTAATCTTGTTCACAGGAAGAGCTGAACCATTTACGCTAAAACTTTCCAGCCTAACACAGATCCTGCTATGGAAATATTAATCTCTTATTCTGACAAAATTAAGTGATTGAAAACAAGGTCTTACAATGGGAAGTTTTAGACAGCCTTTATTATGGGAATTTCTGCCTACCTTGTTTATAATTGCCCATAATTCCCCTTTCTAAAGCAGCTGGACTTAATTTTACAATAAACATGAAATATACTTTTAAAGTATTAGTAGTTTAATTTGGGATGATCTAGTTGGGGGTAGTTCTGCTTTGAGCAGGGATTTGGATTAGATGATCTTCTGAGGTCCCTTCCAACCCTAATTTGCTATGATTCTAATTAGTGTTTTTCAGTGGTTTTGCAGAAACTGCACTTTGGTAAAACTCTTTTGCTATTAGAACATGTTTTCTGTGATGTGATTATGATATATCTGGGTATTAGGATAGCTTGTTTAGTATTTTTTTTTGTATAGTTTGCTATTTCCTTCCAAAACCTGATATTTCAAAATGGCACAGAATTCTCCTCTGAAGAGTCATTTTGCTAAGAAAATCTTTGTATTTTACACTGTGATGTTTTGATCTTGTGTGTACATTATTGCTTACCTGCATTTTTTATGAATGAGACCACTACTCTTCACTAATATTAGGCACGCATGCAGCTATTTGCAGGTTCAGGTCTTCTATTTCCATATTTGGGATTTCCTCTGGTATTCTTTTAGGCAAACACAAAATGATAGACTTTCCTTTTGAATACACAGTTAATTTTCTCTGAATTTAACTTTGTTGATTGTGTGATCTTCCTCTTACATAGTGATGAAAAATGCAGCCACACATTTTTATAAGTTAGGTGACTGGGTATATCACAGTTCATTGCACTGGAGTTAGGGATGAGTAAGTTTCTTATTGGACTGTAAGAACAAAGTGATTCTAGGGAGACATCCATTGACTGGCAGAAACAATGTGACTCAATTGTTTCCAGATTCTGACCATAAAAATTACCACAACTTTTTTCCCCTGACATTAGCTAGATTTTTTCCATAGGCTTTTTGTGTGTGTGGGGGGGGGTGTGTACATATATATTAGTATCTTTTGAGAGCAGGTGTTCAGGATTTAGATTCCATAAATGAAATATACATGCAGAGCTCATGGTAAATAATGGGAAGAAGAAAAGAAGAAAGTGAATAGCTTTTCCCTGTGGGTTTTCTATACATGTCTCTGCACATCTTAGTTCATTATTTGCAATATTAAGGGAAATTTAATATCTTGATATATTTATAAAAAACTTGAAATGTTAATACAATTGCTTGGATTTTATTGCAGAAATAGGTCAAATCAAAGCTATATTCTTCGGATCTCACAATGGGAGCTTGTGAAAAATCTAAAAAAGCTTATTAGAATGGATATTTGTATTGAATAGTGACTTAGAAGTTGATGTATTTCTGCTGGCCTAACGTGTATTTACAGATCTCTTTCAAAAGTTTTGCTTCTGCATTTATCTGAAATGTTAATTATTCTGCAAGCATTTTTTCGTGGGGGAGGAGTTATCTGACAAGTAGCTATAGAGCAGTTCTGAATGTAAAATGAGACCTGACTCTCCTTGCATACAGGTACCTTTTAAAAACCGTTTTATTGCTATCCGGAAAAAAAATTAAGCTGATTTTTCCTCTTAATTCTTTTCTGTGAAGAAGTAAATAAAGTAACTTTTTAGTTCCAAAGACATATTTACTAGGTTGTTGGCAGTTTTTCCGCTGGCAGATGAAGCCTCGATCGTCTTTTAGACTCTCTCAGTGCTGTTCCTCAGTCCGCCAGAAGTAGAACTCTGAACATTGTAAGACCCTCCCTCCCCAACAGGGCCTGAATCAAGAAAGAAGGCTTTGGAGCCAAGTCCTTCTCCAGTTGGGGAGTGGAAGACTAAGATCAGAACCCGAGTCTAGATTTCCTACACTGGCAGCTACAGACCACCGTAATTAATCTTTAGACCAGGCCCTTTTAATTAAGTGCAGTAAGCTTCAAAGGAATACGTGAGTTGGTCTTGCTTTGGTGGTCCTTATGGTTCCAGTGCTACTCGTGTTTTATTGTAGGGCCAGAGTAGTGATCCTGATATGTTCTGATACTTTCCAATATAAAAGATCTTGTGACTTTTTGGAGAATCTTTTAATTCTTGCTTGCAGCAGGCCTTTGAAATTCAACAGGGAGACGGCGCTGTGGCAAGAGAAATGTGTTTTCTTTGTCCTAATAAATTCTGTTTGGATGTAGCTGAACTGTGAATTGTTATAAGTTGTGATTTTTGCATGTCAGGAAAATACTGACAGCATGCTGAAATAACACTTGTATAGAGACATGCTGAAGAGCTTGGCCCACGTTGTTGTCACAGTAGCTGTAACTTACAGGCAACGTGGACTATTTGAGAGATGTCAGAGCAGCTATTAGCAGACCTTAGCCAGGCCCTTCTCTTGGACTTGTCGCAGCCTGAGTATATCAACTAACCCTTTTGAGGCGACTACATGGGGAAGGAGCTGTTCTTATCTCCTGCAAAGTGACACCTGGGGGGAAGGGAGAGAGAGCTGTGCTACTCTTCCCTTGATTACCACCTGGACTCGACATGTGCCATTGTCAGGAAGAAAAAGAATCAAACTGTCCCTTTTTGAGGGGAAGGGAAGAGCTGTTCTTTGGGACTTGCCCAAGAAGCAGCTTTATTCAGCCTCCCTCTCTTGAGAGGACCTCCTGCAGCCAGCCCTAGCTTGGCTTCACAAGGGGCAAATCTCTGGCTTTGAGACCCTGGCTCTTCTCGGTCTCTGGCTTCCCCCCAGTGAGCTGTAGCATCCCCACCTCTGGGGCTCCTTCTGTCCTGTCAGCTCCTGGGAAGGAGGGGGCGTTTTCTTTTTTTAACAGAGTGCAGTTGTCCCAAACAGCACAGCAGACTTTGCTTCAAACCAGGCAGCCTTTATTGTGCCATTTCAGTTCCCCCTGTCTTCCCAGGGACCATTTCTTCTCTCTTGGGCTGCTTTACGACCTTCTCTTCCACTAGCTCCCCCAGGTCCTCACTCTTTCTCCTCAGGCTCAGTCACACTTACAACAAAACTATTGTCTTAACCGGGGGACAACACTCAAGGAATACAGTGAAACATTAAGTATGGTGAACCCATCAAGGGGCCTGCTTTCGGGTCCAGACTGCCATCTGCCCCAACAGCGAAAAGGGCATACAGATGTCCTACTTAGGGAACTATTTACAAGAATAGTCAACAGTAGAACCTGCCTACACTGAGCCCCAAAGTGCTTCCCACCAGAACTGCAGGCTAGATCCAGCACACTTAGCTTCCTTTGTCACAGCCATCAGTAGCTTTTTCGCCCCTCCAGCTCTATTCTGGGATAGAAGCCTTCTGCTGCTGCCAGCTAGAGTATTTAGTGTTTTAGCTCAAGTGAGAAAACATCAAATGTTCTGTGGTGCTGAAGTAGTAGAGACAAAACCTGACGATGCATGATCAGTGACACAGTAGTCAATTGTTGTGAATTGAGGAAGAAATGAGGGTAGCTGTTGTAGAGGAATGTCAATTAGTAAGTTATATGTAGATTATAGTACAGTTAATCTTGGCTGGAAGAAAAGTGAAGTCAGTGGTACAAGTTTTGATGAGCTTCATCATAACTAAAGCAAGGTTTTCAGCAGTTAATATTTTGACTTGTGCTGACTAAATTAAGACACCTATAAAGATATCAGTGAATAGAATATTAGTGCTTCTTTGGGTTGTCTTTGTTTTCGTGCATCTAGTTAAGGAGCTCTAATCCTTGTTGGAAATCATCACATTCCTTGATTTGGTCAGACTGATGCTGGGTGCAGTCATTTCAGAGAAGCTGGAGCCTTGAAGAGAGACTTTTCCCAAGTGTAATTGCTCTGATCTTGGCATGTTAGGGTGTATCCATCTCTAGTTCCTTATTCTGCAAAACACCATTAAAGGATATTGATTTTGCTTCCGGTTTATGAGGCCATTTGCATCTGGGTAAAGTGTTTTATTGTTGCAGAACAGAATCTTCTGACTTATTTAAATGATATTTACATCCCTAGAATAATTCCCCATTTAAACTCCTCTAATGATATGGGTTAAATGGTTAACCAATAACCCATACCTAGTACCTGCATATATGTGTGTGCTCTGAGCTGTGCACGTTGGGCAGGACCCCTATGTTCCCTCAGTCCGCTGCAGAACTTCCTGTGAAGTGGCGATGGGGACCACCCTGCCCCTTTCCTAGCATGGCTTCTTTGTGACAGCTCCATCTTTAAGCTATGGTGTGCTGAAAGGAGAGAGAGGTGGAGCCATGTGCTGCCTCAGAAATGCCAAAAACCTGAATGTGGGCAGTGACTTCCAGTGGTTCTTTTAAGTTGGAGCTGGTGGCTTCTCCGCACAGTGCATTGCTGATGCCCAGATTGATGAACATTTGCAGTATTTTATTTTGATTTGTACAAAAACATTTTCTGCGTGATTTCAAATTGTTAAAATACAATGCAAAATATATAACCATAAGTTAAGCTTACCACAATAATTCTCATAAGTAGTAACATGCCTTTGCCTTGTATTTTGCTGCAGCTTCTACTGAAATCTGCCCTGAGCAGTCATTGTTCTAAGAAAGTCTTTGTATTTTGGTCTTTGTGTTTCTACCAAAATGGAGGGGGGATGATTTTTCCATTATGTCCTAAAGGTTTACACTCTGAGCCTCCAAGCTGAAAGAGATGCAGACTTGACTGCCTAAATCGTAGTCCTGGTTATACAAATAGTCCATTTGATTTAAAAAAGATTATGCTAGCTCAGGCTTCTCTGAGCCTGATGCAGTGGAAAAGAGATTGATTTGAAGATAACCAGTTCCCACTCAGAAGTCCATATTAAGATTAGGTCCCTAGAATGGTGAACATTGCACAAGCACATTTAAAGACAGTCCCCACTCTGAAAAACATACTGTCTAAATTTAAAACATGAGGTAACCAGTAGGTAGAACAGATAGAGACCAAAAGGGAGGAAGGCTAAAGATAAAAATGATGGAAACACTTGGTTATATATATTTTCTAGCGTAGTAATTCTCAACCAGGGCGCTGCTGCACCCTGAAACACTGCCAAATCCTTTGAAGGGTGTCCTGAGGTGTCAGGAGATAAGCAGATAAGAAGCAGGCTCAGGCTTGTTTCTGCCTGTCTGCTTCTGTCCAGTCATTGCTTGGCCCCTCTGAACTGTAACATATAAATTTGTTTTTGAATTTGGGTACCACTCAAATCACAAAAATTGTGGAGGGGTGCCTCGAGAGGCTGAGAACCATTTATCTAGAAACTTTTGAATTGAGGGTTATGGTTAAGTAGAAAAATTGGAGATACTAATGTGAGTAATTCCTTTTTGCTGCTAATGTAGCCATAGGTTGTTAAACCTCCTTGATTGAAGCATGTCTTAAGTAGAGGTTCAAAGGAGGCCTTTTTAGTATCTTCATGAATTCCCCCTAAGTGTGGCAGGAAAAGTAGCACAAGGGTGCTTGTTGGAGAAGTGGAGATGTGGACATTAGCAATAGGCATTTTGTAGGTCAGAGGGAGCAGAGGGTCATTTAGAAGCTTTATAGATTATTTGGAAAACAATAGATTTTGGGATAGATGATTGAGCACTATGTTCCCTGCTCTTAGTCAAAAGCTCATCCTAATAAGTAGGCTGATGAATTCTACTATAGCTTCAGATTTTCAAGTGGTCTTGTTCTTGTTCAGAATTATAATAATTGCCTAACTTAAAATTGACCAAATTGTGGATATAAAAAGTGTTTTTGATCATACTGTCATGCAGATATCTGTGAAAAGGCTAGAGTCTAACAAAATCATTTCAGCCTTTGTTTCAAACAGCAGCTGTACTTTTTCAATCAGGGATGCCAACACAATTTTTTTTCTGGTTGCTTCCTCTTACCTGTTAGCATTACCTTAGTTTTATCTTGATTGAACTTAAGCCAGTCAGCTCTTATCCAAGCCCTGTTTTGATATAGAGACCGGCTCATTTGTTCCCCTGCATTTAGGGGGCTGGATTAAATGGCCCAGGAGGCCTCTTCCAGTCTTATGGGCCAGTGTAGATTGAGAGTTAGGTACCAACATATTGAAGCCTCTGTTCCAGGTTTGCTTTGTTTTTTTTTTAAAAACTAATTCTTTCTGTGGACTCTTATGCACATTGAAAAGATTTCTAATCCTTTTTCCCATGGTTATAGGAATCCCATTTCCCTGGGAAATAAGAATTATAGGAAACATTCCATTAATATATATTTTTTCACCCCATCAGTCTGGAAAGAGGAATAATTTCACGCTTTTCCATAAGTGTGGCTTTTAACAGCATGTGATTACTATATTTAAGTGATTCCAAGATGTTTTCTCCCCACTTAACATGTGTTGGGGGGGTTGGGCCTCATTTTGGAATTGACTTCAGGGGAGCAGACAGCGGCTCTGGCTCCATCCCCCATTTGGGGCTAAAGCTGCATCTGCTGCCTGATCCCTGCAACCTTGGGCTCCCATCTCCTTCTCTTCCCCAACAGCCTCAGACCCCTGCCCCCACCATCTATTACCCTTGCTCCAGCATCAGCAGGCTCCATTGCTGCTGCAGCCTGGGTAATGGAGTGTGGCTCCAGGCCCACACAGTAGCTGTGGTGCCAGCTCCATGCTACTACTATGGGACTGGGCTGGGGCTCTACTCTGTGTACCAGGCTGCAGCAGGGACCAAGCTTGCTGGTGCAGAGTAAGGGTAAGCAGTGGTGGGGGCAGGTGGAGGGCAGAGGCCATGGGAAAGGGTATATGTGTGGTGGGAAGCAGGGGCAGGGGGCAGAAGCAGTACTGGGGAGAAGATGACCAGGGAAGGTAGTGGGGGCCTGAGGTTGTTGCAGGGAGTGGTAGGCATAATCGGGAAAATAAATAGGGCAGGGGGCAGATGACAGAAGACAAGCTGCCTGCAGCTCCCTACTAGCGCTGCCTACTTACCACTGCCCTGGTGGTAAGAGCAAATTTTAAATGACTGTCCAATAACTAAACTAGATTCTGTACATGGAAAATTATAATAAATGTATAACTTTCCACATACAGAATGTAATTATTGGGGAGTCCTCTTAAATTCAGTGTCATCTTAGATTCAGGTAAGTATGGTAGCAGTTTCTTTCAAATTCCTCCTATTTCACCTCTTAAAGCAATGCTTCCTACCTGCTGCCTCCCCCACCCCCAGTCAGATGGGGCCGGATCCAGTTGGTGGGCCTGATCTGGTATGTGGGGTGGGGTGGCGGGCCCCCAGTTTGGCTGTGTGGGGCTTGGGAACTTGGCAGCGGGGGAGTCATGACAATATTACTTCCCACTTCTCTCTCACCACCAAATTTCTCAACTGTGGGGAGCCCAACAGGCTGGATGCC
>NW_017728911.1:2083398-2085712 GCF_001723895.1 Crocodylus porosus | reverse complement strand
GAATGTTCGATGCAGAATGCCATGTGTTCTCACCCAGCTTGGCCCTTATTTGCTGATAATACACTTGGCTTGGATCATTGACCAAGTATTTGCAATGCGATTGCTGCTTAGCAGGTCTGCGTGTTTGTTCAGGATTTGTTTGTTTTCCATCAAACACTGCTTATCTAACAGATTAGTACAAATTCCAGTTTTTAAAAAAAATCTGTTTTTGTTTCTATCTGTAGTTACATATTAAAACTGAGGTTTTTTTTAAAAAAGTAGATGCTCAGTTTTCATTATAATTTAACGGCAGTTGATCATCTCAATCTCTTGGCCTTCTTTTGAGACATTCAAACTTAAGGTACAAGTGGACATAATTTTTGGGGAGTAGTTGGCCAGTAAGGTTAAATTTTTATTCTGTGTTTACACAGTTTGCTTTTTTCTTGGACCTGCTCATATTGACCACTCTTTAAATAAGATTTCCTTAGAAAAATATTTGTAGAAGTAAATTATCACTTTGTTCATGATTTCTTTCTGTCTAGGCATGCATATAAAGTGCCTCACAGTGACAGGGAAAATTGCCATGGTTTATATTTATTTGGTATGTAACTCTGCTTGGAAAGACCATTGAATAATACAGTCATTAAAGAATGTCGTCCCATTAATACAGAAGAAATGAAAGTGCAAGGCTGTATTACAAGTCACTAGAAATGCATTGCTTACTTTCATAAAGGGCTGTTTAACTTTGTTTGAATAAATCCCCAAATAACTACTGTATTTTTAAAAGCTGGACACTATTATTAAAAGGCCTCTTGGAATTTCTTTTGTAATTAATAATAAAATTATTTTCTAATTAATAATAAAATTAAAAAATCCTGCACTCACTTTGGGATGTGGCTACCGAGGGGTGGGGGGATGGAGAGGGAGATCAGGACAGGGGCTCCGCCTCTTTGCCAGCCTTCACTACAGCTACTGAAGGGCTAGCACACCCTTGGACAAATATTCTTATTGTGAAAAAGGAAACTTGACAGAGATCTGGCTGTTAAATGTCATTTTTTCCCTGATCCCTTCACCATAAGAGGTTGTCATCAAAGGGGCCTTTGCTTTTTGGTAACTCAGAAGCACTGGCAGAGCAAAATTATGAGGAGAGAAACTTGCGCATTGTGGACTTTCTTGGAATATAATTTTGTTTCATTGCTTTCAGAGGTTCTGTTCAATACTGTGGTATCCAGGGCCCAGGCCTTAGAAGATCTTAAAGATAAGGACAGAAAACTTGAATTTGACTTCCTATTTTATAGAAAGCCAATATACAGAAGACAAGCTTTACATGTTTGCAGTATCTCTGTTGCTGAAAAAAGATGCTTAAAAGTTCTGTAGTATTGGAAGGGCATGAGGTATGACTGGAGAACCTTACCAGTGTTTCTGGGCAGTTCATTTTATATTTTGTTCTAGGTCATTGTTAATGATAGAATAGCATTAGCTAAGGACAGCTTCCTGTTGGATGTCACTAGTCCCTGCTTCCCTTTGAATAATCTTTCATTGATGGTTACTTTCGGAGATCTACGAATTTGCCAGCTTTTAGCTTGTTTAACTTGCTATCTTAATTGCACAATGTGCCAAGTTTTAATTGGAATGACACATGGTACTGGGTCACATGTCTTATGGAAGACTAAGTATGTTAGGATGACACAATTAGCAGCTAAACCTGTGATTGCCTCAAAAAGATGTCATGCTTGCTTGACCGAACCTATTTTCAAGAAAACCACGTTGGTTGCGTTAATTATGCTGAAATCTTTTAAGTCTTTACCAGTTCACAGTGGGTCAGCATTTCCGTGATTTGACCCAGTACTGACCATCTGACTTGTAGTTATCCAGGTCATCCCATTTATTCTCTTTTACTATCAGCACAATGTTAGTTTTCTTTCTGTCTTCTGGAACTTGCCTGTTTTTGCCAAAAAATAAATAAATAAATAAATAAATTAATTATCAAAAAAGAGCTCCTGACTCAATTCTGTAAAATCCTGAGTGCATTTCTAGATATGCGGGTGTGCACGCACACACACACACATATACACCCACCCCCTTAATAGCTGCAACATCTTTCATTGTTGTTGGAAAAGAAAATATGTCATTGTTGCTGTTAGATATGAATATCTCTTATTCAGCAGCTTCTTAAATACTGAATGAAAATATTTATTGAACTTTTCTGCTTTTCTGACAATGTTTATATTCTTATACAGTAATGGACCACTAGCACTGCTAGGATTCTCTTTCCTTAGGCTAATTCTCCTTAAAACTTAACATCTGAGGGGTTTTTTCATTAGCTCGTCTATGT
>NW_017728911.1:2072017-2082743 GCF_001723895.1 Crocodylus porosus | reverse complement strand
CCAGGAGTGACTAGGAATAACGGTCACAAGCTGGCAGAGGGTAAATTCAAATTAGATATCAGGAGGTGCTACTTCCCTGTCAGGGCAGCTAGGATCTGGAACCAACTTCCAAGCAAAGTGGTGCTGGCTCCTACCCTGGGGGGAGGGTTGGACTTGATGATCTGCTCAGGTCCCTTCCGACCCTACTAACTATGAAATATATTAATTATTGGTCAGCGCTGTATTTTGCTACTACATAATGTATAATGGGTATGATCACTTGCATGCGGGTGCCTGCTTGCTGCCTTCAGTGATATTTCTTCTTTATCTAACAGAATGAGATCTTATAGACTTACCTAGACAAAGGCCACTTTTGTTGCTCAGTTATCAGTTCAAATATATTTGTCAGCTTCATTAAATATGAAAGACTTGAGATGTATATTCAGCCCCAAAGAATGATTTCTGACAACAACAAAAATACTGTATTGTCTGTGCTATATCCAGGCCTTCTGCTGGTTGAGGGGGACCAAGGAAGTGTGTGAAATCCAGGCATTACTCAAATTATTTTTCTACAGCCTTTTCGGCATTCTTTCCCCTAAAAAGACTGTTCAGTACAGATCAAGACTTGGTGAGAAGTGTTCTTTTCTCCAAAATACTCATTTGAAGGGAGGTGTAGGCACATTTCACTGAGGCAGGACCTTTGCTTCCACTGTTTCTTTGTAATGACCAGAAAAGATGCTGCTTGCCCAAATCTCTTTGGTACCTCAACAAACAATACAGGTTAAATTTATGGTAAAAAATGCAAAATCCAGCAAACTGCCTTACTAAGCAGGCAGAGAACCTAGTCTGGATTTGGGTAATCTAGCATGTCTGTGGTGTAATTTTACATTGACATATAAGGATATTTATTCTGCTTTACTCGTTAACCACTGTCACCTTTGTGGTGTTTGAGCAACTTCTAGCTGTGCATTAAGTGACATGAATGGCATATGTTCACTATGTGGTTTGTTCTTTCTTCTTCCCAAGGGGAGAATTGTGCTTAGAGTTTTGTTCTGTTAGGGTTTATTTAATTTTATTTTTAAACTGTACTAGCTGCTTATGTCTGTTGGAGAAAATGGCGAGGTTTGTAATGAGCTTTAGTTCCTGCTGGGAATTTAATTCACCATCTCAGATGTATGTGAAAGCTCTGTCTAGTGCAAAGATTTTATATTGTCTGTGCACTAGAGTAGATTATTGCCTATGAAAGCTCATGCCTCTGAACCAGTTAGTCTCCAATAATGTGCCACCCTGCTCTACCTTGTGCTTGATTTCCCATTAACATGGTTAAACAACTCCCCACTTTGTAGCTTAGACATTTCTACTGTGGGCACAGTTATTGATCCAGATCTTTACCTTAATGTGCTTTAGATGATCTTTTGTGGTAGCTAGGGCCCAGGCCTTAGAAGACCCTGAAGATAAGGACAGAAAACTTGAATTTGACTTGATATTCTGTAGAAAGCAGAAATACAGAGGACAGGTTTTACATGTATGCAGTATCTGTCTTGCTGAAAAAAGATGCTTAAATGTTCTGTAGTATTCAGGAAGTGATAAAGGCATTTGTAATTGAAACGAGTTTGCTGTTCAACACAATCAGATGGTGCCTCTTAGCCAGCTGGAGATGGTATAAATTTTACTTGCAGGAAACTGCTGTGTGATAGCTCAGTATCATTGAGGAATTCAGGAGCACTCCTAGACAAGACTGAATTAACCAATTTTGAGTGCTTACCTTAAAGGTGACTGTGGAAAGTTTACAGCCATGCTTTGTAATGTTTTCTTTCACCCAGTAGTATTAGCTTGACTCTAAACAGCTTCACAACCCTGTGCTGATTTTTGTTCTCACACGGGGTCATTCTGATAGTCATGAGTTTTCAGTGTTTATATGCATCGGACTTTATCAAGTATCCAGCCTGTAGCCGTATTGCTGTAGAGAAAAAAGCAATTGGGATTTGTTGTAGAGGTGATATTTTTATTAGACCAACTAGTTTTTTGCAAAAAAAAAAAAAAAAAAAATTAATTGCAAGCTTTTGGGCACAAACACCCTTCATCAGACATTTGGGAAAAGACTGTAAAAGCTCTAACCAGGAGAACTGTTTTACAGTCCTTTCTCTAATGCCTGATGAAGGATGTTTGTGCCTGACAGCTTGCAATTAAAGATACTAGATTTTTGAGAAAAAAATGTTGGTCTAATAAAAGATATCACCTCTACCACGAATCCTGATTGCTTTTTTGGACTTTATCAAGGTGCTTCTGAGAGTTGAACGTTATTTTTTTCCTCTCAAAATTTAGCTAGTAAGGAAGCTTGCCTGACAGAAAGTCCAATAAGTAAGTAAAGCAGATGCTTAAACTGAATAAATCAGATGGATGGAAAAAAGCATCATATTTAGCAAGAATTAATACAGAAGAATGTTCCTTAGCTGTAATATTGAGAATCTGTTGCTGTGATTTCTGGAATCACTTGCACAGAGTAAGATGTAGCAACTTGAAAATATAAATTATTTCATTCATTTTGTATGTTAACCAATATAACAGAGTTCTGGATCTTGCAGCTTTCTGTCTGTGTAACAATTAATTGAATACAGTCTCCTAGAATTTAGCAGTTTTGAGACTTTTTCCTTAAGTCTGTGGATGCAGACGCATCATGTTCATTACAAAGTAAATTGACTTCACAGCAAAGAAGAAAATGGAGCAGACGTAGGGTGTTTGTCTTTTCTAGGGTGAAAAAAAAAAAGTTTTAGAGATTTAACCTGAGATGATTCCCTGTGGAATAAGTGTTGTATGTCTACTTTCTAGTCAGTTTCTTCCTAAGATAGCAGTTTGCTCAGTGTTAAATGGCTCCCACAGGCTCTTAGGCTAGGGACAGAAGTTTTGCTTAAACCGGTTTATATGATCAGAAACTGGTTTAAACCTATAACAGAACAGAAGCTCAGTGCACATAAACCAGTTTAAAAATGGCTGAAACTGATTTAAGACAAACCTTGTTGAATGTAACATCAGACTTAACTGATTTGGGTCAAACAGGGTTATGAAACTTCTGCCCCAGACCTTAGTGGTAAGGTGCTATCATAGTTCTTACTGCAGGCAACTAGTTTGGGATTCTTGTTGTATGTCAGCTTCTTACTATGGAGTGAATTTGCTGTATAGTAAAATTATACACCTTTTGTCTTGCTGTACAGCAATTTTTGGCCGTAGGCTAGAACAGTTTTAGTGAGGGAAGATAATGTTGCTACCTCTACTTCAAGAATCTCTGATGCTTTTAAATCTGAAGTTACAAAAAACATCAAACTTAATTTTGAGATATGTTTTCTTTATTTTATCGCTTGAAGAGGATTAGTACCTCATCAGATACTATGATGAGTATCGTGGCAGTGGTATGAGCCCTCTGCAGTGCTAGTACTGATGATTTTTTTGGGAGATATAATAAGTTTCTTCTTTCCTTTTTAAATGAGAATTTACTTGTATAACTAACTACTTGTTAAAAGAGCTTAGGTTACTTGGTTAAGTTTTGAGGCCATTATTTCTAGGTCTGTCCCTTACAGATGTAGAGAAAATCCCATCTCTATCCTCTCTGTGATCACCTTTCGGATATTTGAAGACTTATCAGATCCCCGGTTGGTCTTCCTATCTCGAGGCCACAAGTTGGATTTAGCTGTGCAGATACAACTGGAAATTATAAAAATATGCTGAGGACTTGTTAAATGATCTTACTGTATTTTTAAAAATTAATACAATAGATTTTATTATTCATTAATTTTCATTTATCATCTAATCATTTAACTGTTATTATTTTAGTATTTAAGATAGCTGATGATACTAAACAAATGCTCAATTGAAGTTATAGAGCAGATGATACAGGATGATTTCTGTTTAAAAACAACCAACCAACCCCCCTTCCCCAATTGAACAATTCTGTCCCTTGCATAAAACCTTATTTTTAGCATTAAAAAAAAATCTTTACCAACATTTATTCTGACTTGTTCAAGTAAAAGGCTTTAGAATTTAAACCAATGTGTTGAAGTGGATCATGAAGTGAATTGAGAAAGTTTGGACATAGGGAAGGTTTTGTGCTCCTGCCTGGAGTTATAAACTACTCCAGTTTTGTGATATGGCTGTGCTCTAGGTGGAAAGAAGGAAGCTTCTGCCCAGACCTGTGCAGGGTGTCTATCTCTTCTTTTTACAAGCTTTCTTAGAGCATTAGTCTAAACCCTTTTGGTTTGAGCACTACTGTCTGGGCATAATTTCACCTTGCAGGAAAAAGATGACTAAAGGTTTGGATGTTGTGATGTTATTAGAAAGACATTTGTCAGTTGCAAATTAGTGCACAGGAGTATGTACAAATAAATATTCTTACTTGAAAGTTGAGCTTTCTGTATCTCAGTAGACTGTTTTGTAAAAGTTGAAGGCTCTTGAAAAATATTTTAATAAACTTAGAAAATGTAAAGTGCCCAGCACAATGTTGCAGTAAAAGTGACCTGGAATAGAGCTGTTAGGAGTACCTAATTCTCTCTCTCTCTCTCTCTCTCAATATAGCTATAGATAAAACAGTATATATATGGACAGACAGACAGAGCCATATATGCTCTGTCTGTCTGTCCATAAAGCTCTTGGCGGGGTGTGGGTCCAGCCAGTGCTGCATGCGGGATGAATTGCCTGTCAAGAATAACAGTGGGGATGGAGTGCTGTCATGATGGCAGAGGCAGGGATGGAGCGCTTCCATGGTGGTGAGGACAGAGCGGGGGGCGGGGGAGGAAGGGGCAAGGCCAGCACTACTGGCCTCACCCTTCCCCCCTAGCCCTGCTCCTTGGAGGCAGCGGTGGGCAGGTGGTGATGGTGCAGTGCTGGCCTCATTTCCCCCCTCTCTCTGTCCCTGCTGTTATTCTTGACAGGCAATTCGTTAATATTATAATAATATTGCTCAAGTTTTTCTGTCATTAAATGTTATAGTCAGTTGCTTATAGCTCTCAAAGTTTTACCTTTTTAGATGAAATTGGGTATTATTGCTCTCAGTCAGGGAAACTTTTTTATTTTTTTGGAAATGTAATTTAAAAGTGGTTTAGGTCTTTTTCCACCATGAAAGGAATGGTGAGAAGAAAACCTTGTGCGAAATCAACGTCTTCTATAATTTATTTATTGCTAATATTTCTAGCACAAAAGTGGCAAGAAATATAGTCCTGAGTTAAAGCTGTAACTTTTCTCAGCTGGTGAATATTGAACTGTTTCCTAAGTTTTTATTGGCACTCTGAATGTAAAAGTTTTTAAATAGAGACAGTTTCCATTTTGGCTAACTGTTTTAGGATTCTATTGTATTTACCCACGTGGTTTTAACAAAACGTAATGTCAGGTTTAGAGAGGATTTTGGGATACCTGTTGTTGAACATGGGAGTGCAAGGAGCTAAATCTCTGAAGTAGTTTTCCATCTTTCGATATAATAACTAAAGGTGAATGTGGAATAAGACAAGATCTGTTGTCTCAAACTTAGAGAGTCATTTATGAAAGCTAGGCCTCATCTACAAGTTACACTTAAGAAGTTATTAACCAGTTAATTGCATCTTAAGTTGTGACCCAGCCATACATTTCATCAGCTAATGGTGTGATAAAACAAGGAATAAGCCACAAAGTTATTTCACAGAAAATGTGTAATAACTTTGGCTCATTCTTATCATAGCACAAATGGAATGTGTGGCCAAATGCTCCCCTTTAGCTCCGCCAGCTGAATGGGCTCCCAGCCACAGGGGTGCACCATGTGCTGCTGTGGCTGCGTGTACTGAGGGGCTCACAGCTGCGGAAAGCACCTTATGCTGCTGCAGCTGGGAATCCCGCAGCTGATGGGGCTCATAGCTGTGGTAATCCTGCAGCTGCGAGTCCCATCAGCTGTAGGACTCCCAGCTGCAGGAGCTTGCTGCTTGCCAGCGCAAGGGGACCCCAGGATTGTTGGTCCTGAACTCCCTCTGCACTGACAATAAGGTCTGACTGGATCTGATACAGGATCCCACAATTACATCTTCTACTATACATGTGTTGTATGGCAGGAGATGCGATTATGTGGATCATGCATCAGATCCTATCACACCTTTACCTGAACATCTAGAGGGGCCCGTAGGAAAAGTTAGATTGCATGTCTATCTGTAATGTTGTCCCCTTGTGCCCATTTTTACATTACGATGCCCTTTAATTTATAAGATCTCATCCTGTTATTTCCACAGGACCCTGCCTCATTAATTGTACTAAATGTACAATACTTCGGGAATGAGACAGCTGTTCATTGTGTCTTATCTTTGTTCATTGTGTGACTCCACGCCTTACTTCTGACAAACCTTCCAATCTCTGCACCGCATATGGAATAATTAACTGTAACAGAGGTCACACTGCATTGTGCTGGTGATGCTGAGTATTCATGGTTTCAGTTGTTTTCTTTTTGCACTTATGCATGGTCACAATTTCTGAGAGTAAGGTCCTGGGTTTTTCAAGCTGGTCATGAACAAAATAAAGGAGTACACAGTTTGTGGCCATCTGCAGAAATGTTGGTTTTAAGTGACCTGTCCATCTCAAAGTTTGTGGCAGAGGCAGGGACAAAACTGAGTTCTTCTGAGTGGCTTCCAACTGCCTTACGTGCAAGATTACGCTTTCCCATCTTTTTTTTTTTTACTTGCAGTTCCCTTCCTCATTCTCCACATGCCTTCCAGTTTCTCAAGTAAATAAGGTGTGTGTACTAGAGTCTCATTTATAGTGAGGCTCTGATTTTTCTTCATTTTACGTATTACAGAAATTTGTACTAGCATAAACAATGCAGCAGTACAGCTATACCACTTGTGGCTTGCTTAATGTAGATAACGCTAAATCAGTGGTTGTCAACCTTTTTTAGGTTCAAGGCACTCCTTGTTAGACTCGGGCACACGTCAAGAAATTTAGTTTTCACTTGGTTTTTGACTATAACAGATCAATTTTTTTTCTGTTGCGACTAACTCAAAGGTCACAACAGGGTAGAAGTGTTTTGAAATCTCTGGGTTTATCTTGTGAACCACATTTGCCCACCTAACAGTGCTAACCTTTCATGGCACCTTGCAGCACCCTCGAAAGGACCTCGAGGCCACCCTCGTTTGAGAGTAACTGCTCTAAATCAAAGGTATGTTTCAGAATCTAAAGCCACGTGTGCGATAAATCAGTACTGTAAATCCAGTTACTTAATGCTTGTTTTGTACTTGCATATCAACAAAAGTTTCTGAAATGGTGGAAGTAGCGTATTTGCCTTTCAAATTCTTTAGATGGTCTGTCACTAACTAGTTAATCCTGAAGCATATGCTGATGTGGAGAAACAATATGAGCCAGTTGCTGTGGTTGGTAGGGTGTGGCTCAAGAGAGGCTTACTTCTGATGATGTTTGCTGGGCTGAGCCAGAAGGGGCTAATTATAGAGAGAAACTGGGGAAGGAAGAGAACAGGGTCAATTAGAGCATCCAGCACAGTTTCCTTTAAATGAGTAGTTGGGTTGACTAGATAAAAATAATAAAGAAGCATTGAGTAAGTTTTCAAAGTTTCTGACTTAAAATAATGCAAGAAGCTATAGTGAATGATCTTTTGTAATTGGTTTCAGTGTGATTTTTTGTTTTTTGTTTTTAAGTAAATTGCCTATCAAATTTATAGTTGTATTTAACAGACTAGCTAAATTTAGTTTAAATGAAGATAGCAAGGATATTAGTACTTTTTTCCCCACCTCTTTAGGATAATAGGGTTTCAGTGAAGAAAATCCAGGAAACACCCTTTTTTGTTATCACCAACATGGACCTTTGACAGGGCAGATAAGTTGACCAACTATTTTTAATATAATTTTTAAACAATTTTTTTTATCAAAAGAAATATCTTCAGTGTAGAGCCTCACACAATTTGACCTAAGGTGTAGAATTAAACATTTTAACTATGTGTTTTTCCCCTAATTTGGGAGTTATTTGCTTCATATTAAATAAGGATAGAAGTTCTTCTTTTTTTCGATTTCTTTCCTCTAATCTGAATTGGCTAATACTTGAGATGATGCATGACTCCTGTGTATTTTGCATCTCGGTTCCACTGATGCTGGAAGCAACACATTCTTGTATGGATAAAACTGGTTTCTAACCAATATTTTTTATTTTTTATTTTGGTGCTTATTAGCTAGCTGAGCTGCTGTCATCTTGAAATGTTTTCTTTCCTTAGTTTTTCTCCTTGCAGGTAAGAGTTAGTTTCCTCTAGATTCTGTTTTTGGCATTAGGCATTTGCTTTTCTTTTGCTTACCTTTGTCTTCCAGTGCATCTCTTGCTCTTTTGGAGACCTGAGAGTTGCATGCTACTTTTTAACTTGTGCTGCCAGATTCCTTCTGCCAATCCTTTTACTCAGCCCTAGGTTTGCTCATGGCAGCTTTTGGCAGTGCATCTAAGCGGGAGTCCATACATTGAAGTCACAGTTGAACCAGGACTTTGTGAAAGTCCAAGCTGAATCTTCCCTATCCTGGAGTCTTTCATGTGTAGTTCCCTGCAGGGTGCACCCTTCTTTCTAGAAGAATCATTTATTTCCTGTGGGCCTAGTGGTTTTCCTCTGTGTTATTTATATGAGCAAGACACGTGTTCCCTTTAAAGGATCTTGCCTGTCTGGGAATAAACTAGATACAGGTTTCCAAGATCATTCAAATCACAGAACTATCCTGTCATCTGGTTTACTCTGCTCCTGCCAATTCCTCCACTGAAGCTTTTCCTTTGCCCTACTTGTTTAAAGTTTCCATGCAGAAATCCCTGGTTAAATACTAGCATCCTAGTGTCTCTCTCTCTCCGAATTGGTTGTTTAATGAATCCTTTTAATTAAAATCCAGACCTTTTGAAGAATAAAGGTCAGGATAAAACCTCATTCTGAGGCTGTCTGTCCTTCCCTCCTGGTGGCCCAAATTAAGTAGGGAGGTTTTTCCTGGTTTTTCTAAGGGTATGTACAAGTGTTACAGTTCCACCAGTTGAAATGCTCTGTGAACAAGTGTTCACAAGGCTTCAAATGGTTAAAAATGGCCGATGCAGTGGAACTCTCCGCTGCTTTGGACCAGGTTGAAGCCCTAATTGATTGGTTGAAGTCCTAATCAATCCCTTATTTGAATCCCTCAGTTGAATTTTAGATGGCTTACAGTAACAAGTTGAACTTCAACCACTTGATTTGAAGGCTTGTACACAATCTAAGTGAGAAGTTCCAGGTACTTGAAGTCTGGCTAGAAAGGAGATTGCTTCAGAAGATAACTGTTGTGGAAAAAGTGGAGGGATTCTGTAAAAATCATTGGGTGACTTCACAAACAGAGGAAATATTTGTGTCATCTTTGTCTTATTTTTTGTTTCAAGTGCTGCTCAGGTGTCTGTAATAAAATATTAATAGTCTCAAAAAAACAAGCGAGTGCAAGCCCTACAGAAGATGATAGATCTAAGATAGCTGTGTTAGTTTCTTCACTATCCAATTCAAAATGAAATACCTCTGATCAACTCCTACAGTCTTTGCCTAAACATGCAAGCTCCTATTCTCTATATTGGGGGTTCCCAAAATGTGGCCCCCCAGGCCAGATGTTGCCTGCCATCCAGGACTGTGCCTTTGAAATGGCTCTTCAGGGGTGAAACTTTGGGAACGTAGATCAGGGTTTCCCATAGTCCTCAATCAATAGAAATGTTTAAGTTTGTAGGATACTACAGTTCCTAATCAGTCTTCGTTTTGAACTTGGCAAACCTACATCCAATAAAGGATTAGTGACCCTTGCTCTTGGGATGGAAGGAAACACCAGACTCTTTTGGACTTGGCACAAGACTGGTATGAGAAAACACACCAAGCTCCAAGACTGACTCTCAACAAAGATGAAAGCTGTCTAGTTCTGATTCAGTACATTACTTCTGAGATGTCTCATAGACCTTTTAGTGTTGGCGATTTGTTGTTGTTAGTGCCTAGAAGACCTAGTGATGGTCCAGGCCTGTTGTACTAGGTGCTGTGCAAACACGGAACAGAAAGACAGTTGCTGTCCCAGAGACCTCACCATCAGTTTGATACATCCGGATGGGTAAAGACAGGAGCACAAGGAGACACTAGGACAGTGTTAACTAGCATGGATAGACCAGATGTGTTGGCACACCAACAGTAATTACCATAGTCATGTTCTTTTGTAAATATAATTGAAAGGAGGAACTTTTTTAAGGAGAGCTCTGAAAGTTAGCAAAGTGAAACAGCCCAGTGAATATTTACAAGTGGTTCTTCCAGAGTGTCAAGGTGCTTGTTCGGAAAATGTAACTGGTGGTTGAGGGAGGCTGGCATCTTAAGCTGATCAGAGCTGACGCTTTTGACACTGAACAAGAGAAGTAGGTTGGTGTCAGGCACAGAGAGCTATGCATCACTCTCCTGGAAGTGAAGACAGTGGAAGCTGGGACTTAGAAGGAATTTGCAGGAAGAAAATTCTCCTTTCCCTTTGAATATTAATTTCATTCTTCCGTATATTTAGCTACCTTCATATACACCTGTTTTGGAGATAATGTTGGAAGATCCTTATTTTGGTTCTGTAAAGGGCTACAGTAAAGTTCAGATGTTGTGATATATTCTTTAAATATAGTTATTTCCTAGTTATAAGCAGGGACAAGATTTCTTGGGAAGGGGAAAGTATTTTCCTTAGTATTTGTAAGAAGCTTGGGTAGGGAAAAGCACAATAGATTACACTGATTACAACTGAGTTACCAA
>NW_017728911.1:2059206-2071547 GCF_001723895.1 Crocodylus porosus | reverse complement strand
TAAGGGTCCCCCCATGGTCCCCTCCTCCAGCCCCACCTGCCCTGCCCCCTACATACCTGTGTGGAGCTCAGGTCCATCTCCCTGTGGCAGGGAGCAGGGACTGCCCAAATCTCCAAATCTTTTCCAAATCAATTCCAAGGCTTTGAATCAATTTGGACCTCTTAGCTTGTCTCCCAGTTTGATTCAGATTTGGATATTCAGCTGCCGAATAGGGCCTAATCTCCTCTGAATCGAATCAGCAGCCAAAGCTTTGCGCAGCCCGAATTAGTATCATCTTTCTTTTCCATGCCTCTTCCTTTTTTTGTGGACTGTACCACCACTGTCTCAGGCTCCTAAGCCCATAAATTTGGATAACATCTTTATGTGGCTCTGGGAATAGACACTCAAATTACAGCATGTTTTTAAAGGGATGGAGACTTGCTGTTTATCGTCTGCTCTGCAAGTCAGTTTTGTCCGTCTTCTTTTTCCCTGCAAGATTCAGGTGCCCCAGCTACGCTTTCCTTTATTAAGGACTAGGGGTGGGCTGATGAATACTGCTCTCTGTTAAGCCTCCACCCCTTTTTAAGTAACTGCGAATTGATTGTTTGTCTTTATCCTCCAGCTTTTCTCTAGATACAAAGGGCATCTTTACATGTGCTCCAGCGTGGGGTGAGGTGGGGCTTGATTGATTGATCAAGTCTGCTCCACGTCATGCTAATTAACCTATGTTGGAACAGGTATCAGGCATATGTGTAAGTGCCAAACATCTCGGATGAGTTTAAATATTCCCAGTAAGAACTGGCTCAACATACTAAAAATCTGGGTTTTTATTCCCTCTGTTCTCCAAGACTCTGATCAGGCACTCCTCTGGTCTTGCTGCTTGCTACTGTTGAAATAATAATTTATTGCTTTACTGGTTATTCTTTCTCTGCTGCATCAAACACAGCTTTTTTTCTTTGTCTTTTAATGTCCTCTTTCCATCACCATTGGTTTTCTTTACCTGCTGTAACTTGGGTCCTAAGTGCTTTGGTGCAGAGATGGTCTATTAATAAATGTTTGTAAAATGCGTAATGCAGTGGAGCCCCAATCCCTCCTGGAATCTTGGGGAATTAGCCTTACACAAATAGGTATTAACTTTATAAATCCAGGTTGAAAACTTGTTTCTATTATTTAGGGGTGTGTTAAGCCTCTTTTAGCCTGCTTTAAGTTTTTATAGGAGGCATTTATCCAGTTAAGTTATTTTCTGTACTGTCATTTCAGCTTCAAATATGGATCTACGGTCCACATGAAACAATTTAATGCTTGGATTGGCTGAATTTTAGAAAGGTTGGCAGTGACAGCACTGCTTTATTATGTTTCTCTTACGCTCGTTTCTGACCATTCAGCACAACCGATAGTCAGATTTTAAGCCAGGGACATTTCACAGTGTTGCTGAGCTCTTAGTTGAAATATTTTTGCAGTATAGCAAGTGGCTAAGTACAGTGCTCATAAACTATATAATGGAGTGGGAGTGTGTTTTGAGCCATGGGTGTTTGTTAATATGGTGACTAGAAAGAACCTGTACTTGTAAAGATCATAAACTCAAGGTTTAAGAATACAGCTTCTGAAAAGTCATTTGAAACCTGAATTACTGAAGAACATACTAAGTGCTTAGAGGCTGTGGACCATCTACAGTCCAAATTCAGTTAACCTGTTCAGCTGAAAACATTTCAGTCATTGGGATTTGGGGATGCTGAGCAGCTCTCAAAATCAAGGCAGTTTCTCCTTTGGTACCTTAATAAGGTCTTATAGGCATTTTAATTTGTAGCCAAGTGTGCAAAGAGGCTTTTTTTAACTAAATGCTGAACAGAACACAAAATGGTGATAATTATTACTTCAATAAAGATTTCTCATTGCAAATATGTGCAAGGCATTAGTGTAATCATTTAATCTTTACCTGATTTTAGATCTTTAACTATGCCCAAGACTTAAAGTATTGGTCCAGCTACAGTGCAAAAAAATTGTAACCCACATTAATTTTATCCACTTCCTATGATTCTCAGTTAACCCTATGTTCAGGAAATTACTCTGGTTTCCTGTAGACTATTTCTAGTTGCTGTTGGCTGAGAGAACTGCAGTGGTATTTATGCAATGAAACATAATAATAATTAAAAAAAGAAACAGTGGTTAAGGAAGATTAACTTCTCCTAATCTTTGAATGAATGAATTGAATGTGATATACTCGACATTTACCTTGGAGCACCGTAATTTTATTCTAATGATTGTCACAGTTGCTGGATACTGTGAGTAGTTATTTCTTTTGTTGATGAAAGGGCATGTAGCTAGCTGGTGGAAGTGCATAGCTCTCCATGCCCCCAGCTGATCAACTTCTTTTTCTGCTCAAATCCAATTTGCTTCCAGTTCCTGAAGAGAAGTTGTAATGTAAATTCTGCTTTGATTGTTTTCTTAGCTGAAGGAGCTAGATACTGAGCCAGAGAGGAAAATCCTGGAATGTCCTATGTATAACAGCCCTAAAGGTCTTAATTGCTGAATATCTTGTTGGGCCTAGGAAGCTTTTAGTTGAGGCCTGCCCTTTTTCTGTTGCTGAGTTGCTAGCAGCAGTAAAGCACAGCATCCTGATTCAGCCACATGCTGTCCCTTACCAAGAAGCATACATTGGACAGGAAGCTGAGATGCCTCAAAGCTTCCGGACTGATGCAGTTAGAACAACAGTTATTTACTTGTTATACAAGGCAGGCCAGTGTGGTTGAGATTTGCAGCTCTTCAGGGCTTGTTGCAACTTTGAGTCATCTAAGTTGAAACTCTCATGCTTCCATGTTTCTCAGGGTGGAATCTCAACCCCTCTTCGCTCTTAGATGCACCTAAGGTCTTTGCAACAGGATCCTTCATACAAACCACGAGTGCTCAGAAGGTCTGACTTGGTTTGACTACCTACAGTTCTTCCTTTCAGGAGCTCTAACCAATGGTGAATAGTGACCCCAAGCAGCCTTTTGAAACAAAGCCCTGTTTAATCTTGATAGCAAGAGCAGAGAGAGCATAATAATAAGAGACCCACATGCAAGTCAGTCTTAGGTTGGTCTGTCTGAGGCACCCAGCTCCTGAGTATTGGGCTTCATTTTAATCCGTAGCAATCTCTGCCACATCCTCTCTGACCTTCTGGGGCTCTCTCTCTTTATCTGCTCCATAGTTCTCTCTTCCGGTTTCCAACCTTCCACACCCTGGTGATCACAAGCCAGACTGGTGAACTCAGCATGGTTGTGATGAAACATCTTTGTGAGTGATACTTGCGTGTGAGGGGATGTTTGCAGGGGAGGTGCAAAGCATCTTGGGATGCAGAGGGGTGGGGATCTCTGTTAACTCGAATCTGGAGGGTATCTGAGACAGAATTTCAGTAAACCACTTTAACTTACCAGTTGTTAAATCTGATGCTACATCCACCCAGGTTTATCTTGAACCAGTTTTGGTCGTTTCGAAAGTGTTTTATGTGCACTGAACTTATGTTGCAGTACACATTTGAACTGGTTTCTGATCACTTTTACTGGCTTATGTGCAATTTCTGTCCCTAGCCCAAGCCTCATCTTTAAGTCAGTATTTAACTCTGTTAGGATATTTTATGAATGGTGAACACCCCAAAGAAATATAGTATGCATTGTTTTGTTTTTCAATAAGCAGTAGAATCTCTTGCTCAAAGGAACTTTTCTGTATCTTGGAAATGTGTTGAAAGGTCTGAGTATACTTGCCTTGGAGTTGGTTGTACTCTATAGAGTTGATGCTAATCATCTGATATGAGGACTAGTCCTAGAAGCCTCAATAAACTGTTCTGGAGCCCAGTGGATTATGGTTTATTCTACAGTACAACCCTTAAGACTTTTTCCTGACCTGTGAAGTCTGCTGTAGTTAAAATGTTGTTTTATTCTTTCACTGTATTGTCTCTAAATTGACTTGGTTCTGAGCATTTTTTTCCATTGTCGTCTTGGATGCCTTCTCTTCATTTTTTTTTTTTTCCCTTGGGAGTAGTTCATCTGAACTGACATTTTTTGAGATCACCTTTCAAAATTCCTTGCAACACAGCACATCTTTTTTTTTTTTTTTTCTTTAGCTCTATTGATTATGTCCTCTCCATAATCTTTCTGCTGTTTACATAAAGCTTGCTTTGAAGGGCAGGTGTTAAGGAGACAGTACTCTAAGAATTTTTAAATGGACACTGACAACCAAATCCTGGCTACCATGGTACCTTATTGCTATAAATTGTGCAAGGGGAAGGGATCATTGCATAGTGTGTATGTATGTGTTTGTGTGTGTATATATGTACAGCTGACGATTAGTAACACTAGACATCTGAAAAAGGTGGGGAGAGAGCAGAAAAAAGTAAAATAGACTCTTTCTTTAGTGCATCTCTTCTACCAGAGGCTGTCTTTCCTTTGGCCAGTTTACAGAGATAAAAAACAAGGTTTTTCTTCAATCTGATACCAGATCACTGCCAAATTATGTTGGCTAACTTCAGTACGGCAAAATCAAAATGAAAGGAAAATAAACACTTAATCAGCTATCTAGTGAGCAGTTCCAACTTGTAAGAGGGTTAAAACTGTCTGTCTCCCAGACTGGGTGCCCTAATCAGGCTTCTTCAACTGGGACAGGTGACCACTGTTCCTTTGATTACAAGTAAAGTGGTATATATTACAGACTCTTGAAGACGCCAATTGATGATCCTGTTTGGGAACTGCTTGGCTGTCTTCCCTTGGACAGGAGAAAGACTGACAAGTTGTTTCCTCCTTTCCTCTGAGAGCCTTTTCATGTCAGGGTGAGCACATCTGGATGCTCAGATTGAAAAGCTCAGCCGCTTCTGTGAAGAGAGAGGCTCTCCAGCTTCCTCCTCCTGCAGGGATTAGTCCCTTTTGTGCCTATGTGATATAGTATATGTACATCCAGGGGTGAATCCAGAGAGGGCACAGTGGTGTGGATGTACCCTCCTTTCAGATGCTGCTGCTACTGCAGGAGCAGCAGCCAGAGGCTTCATTTAAGTCCCTGAATTAGGTAATAATTCCCCATTCCCTTCTCTTGTGCACTTAGCAGCTCTCTCCCTTGCCTGCCCTTTCCTCCCTCCCTCCTCCATCCACTGCTTCCCCTATCCCTGGCTGCTGGAGAGCCAGGGAGAGGCTCAAGAGCCACATCTACATGCACCAGCTGGGCTCCGTGAAGAACTGGGCTCAGTCAGGGACAGCAGCCACAGTGGGTGGGTGGGTTCCTCCTCCCTACCCAGTCCCCCTTGGTGTTCCCTGCCAGCCTGAGAGCAAGCATGGGGGAAGGAAACCTATGTGCTGCTGCTGTTACTGTCTCTGACCAGGCCTGCCTCAAAGTGCAGCCTGGATGGAGTAGGACAAGAGCAGCTCTGGTGTCTCCCAAAATGCCCTTGGTTAGGTGGGGACACTGGCAGGGGAGGGGAAGTGCCACTGAGCATGGAGGGGGAAGGAATACAGAGGGGCAATTTGTTACCTGGTTGAAGGACTTAAAAAAAAGACATTGGCTGCTGTTCCTGTGGTCCAGTCTGCTCTCCAGTGCTGGGGGGAGGCTGGGTGCAGGGGGTGCAGCCGCCCCTTGCAGTGCTGGTTGCTGCTTTCATGCTCCCTCTCTACAAAATCTTGGATCCACCCTTGCATACATCCAACCAAATGTGCGTTAAAAATATAAGTATGCTTAGCTAAAGATAAATACATTTAATATCATCCCAAAATGTTATAGTTGGTGATCTCTCAGCATTTTCATTGTGACCTCCTTTCTCTATCCAGTTTAGATCATCAGTTGGCACCTGTGGATTTTTTTTTTTTTCTCTCCTTGTATCAACTCATGGGAGAGACGACACAGCACGAGATTAATTTGACTGCCCTCTGACAAACAGATGGACCAGTAAGGCTTAGGTTGCCTCCTGGGGAACAAGGGGGATTGCAGTTCTGCCTTCTGCAAGGAATCGTGAATTCTTGCTTTGTGGGAAACAGAGTCTTAAAATTAAGTAGTGCAAATGATGTGCTTCCATGTGAATAAGTCTTGAGTATTTAAAAAAAAAAAAAAAAAAATAATTTTAATACATTATTTTTAATAAATGCAAAGCTTAAGAGACTGGTTGAGCCAGAAAGATATCCTTCAGTAAGTGGAGATCCAAACTTAACTTTGTTCTGCAGTGATACCATATGATTATGATTCAAAACATTTTAGTTCTGTAGGCCTCGTTAGATAAATGTCTTTACAAAAACATTTAAGCTTTTTTAAGTTCTGTTCCTCCATGATCCTTCCCAGGGCAGTGGTAAGACGATCAGAGTTTTACATTTTCATTTTATGTGGCCAAACTTTTTTGAATTTAAGTAAAAAAACTGAATGTGTGCTTTTTAAGATCAGTACACCCTTTATGTGTTTGTTCATAGACTGATCTCTCAATTGCACATGTCCTCTTAGTCATACATGTAGCTTAACATAATTTTTGCATGGGATTTTCAATGTTTTTGGATTTAAAAAAGATACATGAATGCTATCAGTCAGAGTTTTATGCATAAAATATTATCATGGTGGAAGACTTGCAGAAAACTTGTAAAATGTCTGCCATCTCCCATAATATTTTGATGAATGGAACGAGGGAAGATGCCAACCCTTTTTGCTTTCAGCAGGTGGGGAGGATATTTGGTCCTATTGGGCATTTATACAGGTGCTCCAGGAGTTAGGGTGTGGGGGTGCTTTGATTAGAGTGGCTCCAAGAGCCACTTTAATTAAAGTGCCTGGACTGTCACGTGTATCAGCATCCGCATGCTGAAAAATGGCGGCTGGGTGCTTTAACTAAAGCTCGTTGTGTGGGGGCATTTTCAGTGTGGGGATGCTGATACATGTGACACTGGAGTCTGCTGGAGCACGGTAATTACCACGCTCCCACAGACTTGATTGAGTCTGCTCTGACACACTGCAGTTGTAGTGCATTGGAGTAGCCTTGCTGCACATGTATAGGTGCCCATTGAGATGAAGGGACGTGGAAGCCATTTTGAAAGAATTCTTTGTGGATTTGTTGTAGGAGAACATTATTCTTTAGCTGCTGAAGACGTTCCTTTCAGTTACGAAGCATCAAGGGAGAAGGTGGGGAAGGGGGATTCCAGAGGGAGCTAACACAGTAGTATTTCAGTGAATAGAGATTGTATGGGATGTTGGAAAGGTCTGTACAGTTCTGTTAAAGCTACTTGAAAGCATTTGACACTATATGCTATGTTTTAAAATACCTTTATAATTTTAGTTCCTAAATTAACACACAAACTTGAGAATGTCCATGAAATTACTTCTGTACTCAGAATAAATGCTGTAAGGTTTCCTTGGGAACCTGGGCGGTGGGTGGGGTGGGGAGGAGGAGGAAAGAGGAGGATATCATTTTTATTTTTCCTTATATAACAAAGTTGAATCAGTGTTTTAAGCACTAGACCATCTTACTTATGGAATTGGCTGCTTCTTAATACTGTTTTGGATAAGGCTAGATTAACTAAAAGACTGGTGTTGTACTAACTGAGCTTGGTTAGTATCTGCACTCATGAATTTAACTAGATCGTTTCAGAAGAAACTATTGATGAAAGTCACAGAAATAATGTGGCATAGTGTGGAATGTTTGTGCTAGACAACACTCTGCCGTTGGGTTTAGGATGGAGTGAAGAAGAAAAACCTCTTTGTTTTTAATTTTAATAGAATTAGTGCATTTGTTTTAAAAGGCTGACAAAATAAAGGATGTTCTGATATGGTTTTGTTTTTAGATGTTATTAAATGGAAACTTCATTATTTAAGCTCAAAGGGTTTGTAACAAAACAGAGAATGCAATATCTTGTTTTTCTAAGACTTGGTAATTGTTGGTACTGATTATAGAAAAAAAAAATCCTTTTGGTCCTCTAGCATGCATTTCATGATAAATTGTAGTCATAGGCTTTTCCAGGAGAGGTTTGCTTTCCGTCAAAACAATGCCAAAGAAAACTATTTACCACCAAGCAACTTTTCTTCCTTCTTTTATTGGCAAAAAGTATATTTTTATGGTTTAGTACAGGCTTGTCCAACATATGGCCCGCGGGCCACCACGTGGCCTGCCAAGGCATTTTCTGAGGCCGGAGGTGCTGCAATGGGCAACGAAAATAAACACTGTTTGCTTTTGTTCCCACCCCTTGTCCCTCCCCCAGCCCCTCAGCAGCTTCCTAATGGCTGCTGAAGGGCTGGGGAAAGGACAAGGTTCCCGCACGCACTGCATCAGCTTGACGTTGCCGACACGGCGTGTGGGAAGAGGAGTAGCCGTGTGCTGCTCGGGACAGGATGAGCCCAGCCGGAGCAGCAGGGGCTCAGCTGCACTTTCCCCTACCTGCGCCGGTCAGTCCCAAGTGGCACACGACTCTGCCGCCACCTCTGCTGGCTAGTGCTGACCCAGGCAGGTCTGTCCCATCTGGAGCAGCATGCAGCTGAAGCTGGCTTCCCACGTGCTGCTGGGGAGAGGAGGTAGCTGGCCAGGTTGGCACCAGCCAACAGAAGCGGTGGTGGAGCCATGTGCCACTTGGGACTGACTGGTGCAGGCCAGGGGAAAATGCAGCTGAGCCCCTGCCACTCTGGCTGGGCTCGTCCCGTCCCGACCGGCACATGGCTCTGCTGCTGCTTCTGCTGGCTGATGCTGACCTGGCTGGGTCCGTCCCATCTGGAGCAGCATGCGGCTGAAACCAGCTTCCCATAAGCTGCTGGGGGTGGGAGGAGGCTGGCCGGGTCTGCACTGGCCAGCAGAAGCGGCAGCAGAGCTGTGTGCCGCTCGGGATGGGACGAGCCTGGGTGGAGCGGCAGGGGCTCAGCTGCACCAGGCAGTCCCGAGTGGCACGTGGCTCCGCTGCCGCTTCTGCTGGCTGGTGCCGACCTCCTCCCGTCCCTGGCAGCACGTGGGAAGCCAGCATGGGGGGGCCTTGGCAGGTGGAGTTCTGGCATGACCTCTGCGGGGCAAGGTGGCAGGAGCCGTTGTTTGCCGGACCCCGCGCTCCGGGCTCCCAGGGCTGCGTGCGTGGGCGGCCGGGCACCATGGTGAGTGGGGCTGCGCAGGTGGGCGGGTGAGGGGCTGCAGTGCAGTGACCGCCTCACTCTAGCTCCCCTCACACAGTGCTGGCTGGTGAGACTGTGCTGCTCAGGGGATGGAGATGTGGAGCTATTTATTCCTCCCCTTCAGTCTCTGGGGCAGTAGCTGGCTTAATGCAGAATTGGTCCCTCCTGCCCGTGCCCACCAGCAGCTACCATGAACCTTGCGGTAACAGGCAGGTGCCGTAGGGCTGCACAGGCAGGGTCTCCTTGGCCCAGGACAGAGGGTGTTTGAATATGGGTGATTAAAAAGTTCATGATCCAGCCCCACATTCAAAAAGGTTGGACACCCCTGGTCTAGTACAAAGCTTAAATCTTTTAATACACTGTTCGTATGCATTTCCATTTCCTTTGAGCATCCCCAGGTATCTTTGCGTACGTACGTTTTTATATATGTATTTTCTTCTCATGACTAGGGATCCTGGTTTTCCCTGATAAAACATGGCAAATTCTTGGATGAAAACCCCTGAATCCATGATTAAAATGAAAGGCCCTTCACTCCCCGCCCCTGCCCTGCCAGAGGGGGCCCTTAGCTGCCAGGGCTACAGGAACAGGGACCTGGTCCCCCAGCATGCAGTGGTGCCTCCTGCAGCAGAGCAGGACCCAGCTCCCACCCCTGCTACCTGCTGCTTGCCTGCTGCAGGTTTGGGTGTGGGGGGCAACTCCCTGAAGTTGTGCGCACTCCTGGGGTGGGGGGGCATGGGAGACCTGTGCCCCCCATATCTGTGCACAGGATGGGCACAGGCTGCCCACTGTGGGCTCAGGCTTCTGCCCTGCTGCCCTTCCTTGGGGCCTCTGCAGCCTGGCAAGTGCGACCCAGCGCTGCAGGGCACAGTGGGACTGCACAGGAAAGCTGCTTGCCACTGCAAGTTCTGCGCTGCTCTGGTGAGGCATCCTCCCACCTTGGGGTTGTACCCCTCACTGCTGCTGCGCTCAGAGGATGTGTCGCCGGGACAGCATGGAGCTTACAGCAGCAGGCAATTTTCCTGCATGGTCTTGCTGTGCCCTGCAGCACTGAGTTGTAACCACTGGCTGAGGAGGCCCCAGGGGAAGGCAGCAGGGCAGAAGTCCAAGCCCACAGTGGGCAGCCCACCCTGCACACAGATCTGGGGGGGCATGGGTCCCTCCTGCCCTCTCCTTCCCCCCCCCGAGTGTGCATAGCAGCAGGGAGCTGGCCCCACCCCTCCCCTGCCTCCTGGATGATCTGCCTGCGGCCCTGTCGTATTCCCCATCGGGGCCCTGCAGATGCACGCTGCAGCCCCAGCCCTTAAGCCCCACATACCGCCTGGCTTGGCAGCAGCCCCTGCCCTGTCCATCTCCCTCCCTCTCTCCCTATGGGGCCTCAATTTCCCCCACCCCAACTTACGTGTGGGAGCTGCTGTCCAGGCTGCCTGGGGCCATGTGCATATATGTGCACCCCTGCCTGACTGCCCTCCTCCCACTCCCCCCATCCCCTTGTAGGCTGGATTTCTGCCAGTCTTCACAGAGCTCTTTGCAAAACTGCAAAATCTGTGGGTTTCTCCATTAAAACAAGAAGTCCATGTCTTCTTCTGGTAAAAGGCAAA
Source organism: Crocodylus porosus (assembly GCF_001723895.1). Lineage (NCBI taxonomy): Eukaryota > Metazoa > Chordata > Crocodylia > Crocodylidae > Crocodylus > Crocodylus porosus. Next base: position 2,060,892 of record NW_017728911.1, on the reverse strand, counting down.
GTCCATGTTTTTCTCTGATTCCCCATGGGAAACGGAAAACCCAACGACAGTTATCAGGAGTGGCTATGTTTGGAAAGACCAGACTGTAGGAAGCAATGGGCCTTGAGAAAAGAGGTTTGCAGTAATGAAAATGAGAGATCTGAACATATTAGTTATGACCTCCGAGAACTAGGGAAGACTTTAGAGAAAGCAATGTCGGACTAAGAGAGGAGAAAAAGCTTACAGGCCTGAGTGATGGCAAACATCATGGCATGGCTAATGGATATTGAAGGAGGGTTACAAGGAAACATTCAGATTTCTTTTCCAACTGTTTTGAGTATAGACAAGATGTAGGAAGGGAGGTTGGAGAAGTAGTGAGATGCTTTTTGGAATCAGGGCAGATTTGAACAGAAACAGTTGCTGAAGTTAGTACAAAAGAGGAAGAAAGAGTGTGTATGTACAGGCAGTCCTCAGCTTACAATGTTTTGAGTTACGTTTCGCACTTACAACATTTATAAACTGACATCCTATTTTGACTTTACGATGCTTGATCTGATGCGATGCCACACAAGCAAACAAGTTCGCTGTGTTAGTCATCTCCCTGGAGAACGTCTGTCCAAACTTCCTTGGACCATGTTCTTTAAGAAAGCAGACAAGACTCCAGAAAAACCTGCAGCCGAGACCCCTGAGAAGACTCCAGCCAAGAACCCTTCAAAAAGTCCAACCGAGAGCCTTTCAAAAAGTCCAGCAAAGTCTCCTCAAAGAAGTCCTTCCAAATCAATATGATTGCTATTTACAATATCAATGCACTAATGTAGCTATATTTCTCATCTATAATTGATCGAGTACAAAATTCTGGGGTATTTTTGGTGAAAATAGGCTATCAGGCCTTGGTTCAGGAATCAGTCCCCATTTATAACATTGTTTATTATGAGAAAATTTGTTCTGAGTTGCAACGTTTTGACTTAAGACACAGTTTCCAGGAACCAATTGTCTTGTAAATCCAAGGACTGCCTGTATATTTGTATAAAAAATAAAAGTGAGCCAGAGCTATGAATCCGGCTTGAAGGAGTGGTTGGCAAGATAGTAAAAGAAACAGATAAACCTAGTGTCGTGGGAGCTGAGAAATCAGAGCCTCTTAGGGTTGGGGGTTGGTGGGGGGGAGGTGGTGTTATCCCAGAAGCAGCCCAGAGACTGAGGCAGATGATAATAGTACCTTGGCAGTCTTAGCTTGCTGAAGTTCATTATGAGTGTTGTGATTTTCTTTCCTTCTCTTTTTGTGATGCTTTGTTTTTTCTTAAAACCTGAGTTCCTGCAGGGTAGCAAAATACGTGAGAAACTTTGCTTTCGTTAAATAAACCAAAATAAAACCCAAATATGTAACACTTTTTCAGTTGCAGAGGAAATAGGATGAGTATACCATAAAGATTAAAAATAAGCACGCAAAATTTTAAATCTTGTGATTTTTCTTAAAGTCCATCTCATGACCTTTTGGAGCCTGACTCATGATTTTTAAAGGCTTGGTGATATAATTTTCTTAAAGTTGACCATGTAAATTTCAGACGAATGGATAAAGTAGAAGTAGGGTTACCATATTTCCAGTTCAAAAACGAAGATACCTGTTGGGGTGGGGTATAGTTTCTAACTGTTACAGTAAATAATAAGTGTTATTGCCTCAGAAACTAAATGTAAAAAAAAAAAAAAGCC
>NW_017728911.1:2057615-2059106 GCF_001723895.1 Crocodylus porosus | reverse complement strand
GCCCTGCTGGTGCCCCTTGCTCCTGACCCATAGTCCCTGGGCCAAGCTGGTGCCCCTCACTTCTGACCCACAGTAACTTGCCCCTCCGGCCCATGCTGGTGTCCCTCACTCCCAACCTGCAGCCCTCTAACACTGCCAGTGCCCCGCACTCCCAACCTGCAGCCCAGTGGTGTCAGTCACGAGTGCAGAGCACTGGCACATTTTCCCCGCCCTCCTCACACCCATCTCCTCCACACACCTCTGCCACATGTACACACACATGCACACCTGGACAATCTCTAAGCCCTGGCCCTTCATCCCCTGCTCCCCATAGATTTACCTGCATCCAGCTGCTGGGGATGCTTCCACCATCCTGCTGTATGCTGGCCAAGTGCATGCATGTGTGCAGGTGCACATGGCACCCCATGCCTCCAGTTGCCCCAAGGGCTCCTTGCAGGCTGGAAGGGGAAATCTATAGTTTTTTCCTTTTAAAGAGGAAAATCTGTGTTTTTCTGTAGCAAACAGAAAACCCAGATCCTTGGTAAACACTCACTCAGCTCAGGCAAGCTGGGAAATGCAGTTCTACCAGCACTGATGTTGAAAAAGAACTAGCAGAGCAAAATCCTGGACATTTGTTCCCATTTCAAAAAAACACCCAGGCAGATACTGGAGGACCCAAAAAGAGGATGCTTCTTGGGGAATCTAGACGTATGGTAACCCTAAATAGAAGTATAGGAATCAAAGAGAGGGTAAAAAATAATTTTGCTTAGTGCAATGATATCTGTGGGAGCTATGTTGTCCAAATTTCTGCTTGAGTTGTCTGGAATAATAAGATCTACTGCATGTGTGCCAAAAACACCATACTTGAAATACTATTTAAAAATACTAAATTAATTCTGTTAAATTTAGTGTGAAATTTTAGGTTACTTACCTAAAGTAATTTGAACTTTCTACTTTCAATTGAATTAACAAAAAAAGTAAATAAAAAAGGTTTGTTTTTTTTAAAGATAAATTAACTTTCAGGCTCAGACCAACTATAATAATTTCATCCCCAGAGGATTTGTTTACAAGGAATTAAGTCTGCCTGTTTTGTTATCACTCAGTTTCCATGTTTTTCTGCAATATTCAGGATTAATGTGATTTGCCAATGCCAAGAGCACCACAGATTGTGTTTCAGCAAAGAAGTTTGAATTAAAAAAATCTGTCATCACAGCCTTCTTGTGCATACCGTAGTAGAGAAAAGTGGATAGATTAGTTCTGCAAATGTAATAGCTCCATCTGATTATGTAAGTGTATAGTCTCTGGGTATGAAAATCTTTTCTCCCCCACCCACCCTTGCCCCTTTAAAAAATCATAACGGCTGTGTTAGGCAAGGTTCTTTCAGTAGACGGCATATTTTTTATTAGACCGACTGACTAAAAGATTTCATAGACATCAGGGCTGGAAGGGACCTCGGAAGATTGAGTCCAGCCCCCTGCCCAAAGGGCAGGAAGTCAGCTGGGGTCATAGGAT
>NW_017728911.1:2029135-2056915 GCF_001723895.1 Crocodylus porosus | reverse complement strand
ATGAGTGACTTCCATTGGTTACTACCCTCTGGGTCTGACCACGGAGCCAATTTCCCAGCCAGCAGATCGTGGTGGACCCAAAGCCTCAATTGGCTAGTTTCGCCAAGAGGTGATCATGGAATACCAGATCAAGGGCTTTTTTGAAGTCAAGATATAGGACATCAATCTTTTCTCCCTTGTCCAGGTGATAGGTCACCTGGTCATAGAAGGAAATGAGATTGGTCAAGCAAGACCTACGCACAACAAACCCCTGCTGGCTTTCCCTTAGGATGTTGGCATCAGCCAGTCCATTAAGGATGCCCTCTTTCATAAACTTTTCTAAGATCTTCCCTGGGATAGAAGTCAGGCTGATCGGCCTATAGTTAGCCGGATCCACTGTCCTCCCTTTCTTGAAGATAGCACCGCAGTGGCCTTCTTCCAGTCTTCGGGCACTACACCAGAGTGCCAGGAGCTCTTGAAGATCTGTGCCAGGGGCTGGGCTGTGATGCTCACCAGCTCCTTGAGTACCCTGGGGTGTAGGTTGTCAGGGCTGGCTGACTAGAAGGTATCCAGCCTCTCAAGGTGTTCCTTCACGAGGTGAGCATTTATGGAGGGCAGGGGTCTCCCTCACCCGGACCTCCTTGTCCCATAGCAGGCATGGGCGTCCCATGGGTCTGATGAAAGACTTATGCAAAGTACCCATTTAATAGGTTGGCTTTTTCCTGGGCGTCAGTTGCCCCATCTGGTTTAAGATATCGCATCTACTCAAAGAACCTTTCCTGCCTACGTCCTTAGACTAACACAGCTGCAACCAAAAACCCAACCAGTGTGTAAACTTCCTAGAGAAATCTATGAGCAACTAAATCTTAATCTAGAAGTACTGGAGAATAGTGTACAGAATTTATTTCCCTCTTTAGGAGGATGCACCAGCCTTTTATTGTACTGTAATGCCCATGTGCTAACACTAGCAGATGGAAATGTCGTGTCATTATTTCTGCACATGACTGCTAAATTTCTTTGAAATGGTAGGGACGTGACCTTAAAGCTTTTTGTGAGAAGTCTTGAATTGTATGTTTGGCAAAAGAAAAACCCGGCGACACAGTACTTGCACATTAAGTTTCAAATACCCACCTTAGCAGCAAATCTTTAGAGCTCTTTTGTGAGCTGACAAATACCAAGTAGTCATGCATCTGATTGAAGCTGAGAGGTAGCATCTGCTCGGTGCTTGACCTATTATTACTGTAGTGCGACAGGACAGGCTGCAAGTTGAATGGATGGTTTGTTACATGCTCTGGCTGGGGGCAGCTGCCTGCTGTGGAGCGCTGCGGTCCTAATGTTTCTAATTCTGCCAGTGAAATGGAGTGTAAGTAATTTAAAAAAAGCAATAGGTTATATTTCCCAATGTCGTCTTTTTTTTTCTCTCTCTCTCTCGTTTTTCCCCATTGTTTCATAATGAACTAACTTTGCCTTGAGGGAGTGAATTGGGTTAAATTTGGTTGTTTGTTTTATTCAAATCCTTGTGTTACTGGGTTTTCTTCACCGTTTTCTTTGATGTGTAAGTTCTCTCATTACTTGTTCATGTAACTAATGTCATTACACAGTCTGAAAGTTGCTTTTAGCTGATATAACTTACTTTTAAAGTATTCTTTTTCTCATTCACCTGCCATTTAAGCACAGCTATTTTGATAGCAAGTGTGTTGATTTTGTCAAACAGGAATTCAGTCTTGAATATGTATACATTACAGCAGGAGTTCCCAAACTCTGGCAGATTGCGCATCACCACTTTAAAACGATACAACCTTAAGTACCGCCAGCACATTTTTGTCATATAGAGTAATTATAATAAATCTGTTACTGTGTACCAATGACAGGTTGTCTGTGTACCACTGGCAGTACCTGTGCCCCAGGTAGGGAACTGCTGCATTACAGAGTTCTGCTGGAAGAAAAGGGAAGTAACATCAAATGTAAATATAAAGTTAATACTTCTAATGCTCAAGAAAAGTAAATAAAACATTAAAGAATTTGAAGGTTGTTGGTTGTAGCTGTGTTGGTCTAAGGACATAGGCAGACAAGGTTTTTTGGGTAGATGTGATATGTTTTATTAGACCAACTAAATAGTTGGAAAAAATGCTCTTTGGAAGCTTTCAGGGACAAATGTCCTTTTTGAGGCATAGGGAGACTCTGCCCACATGTACCCAAAGAACCTTGCCTGCCTAAACAATTGGAAGGCATTTATTGAGGTTTTTTGTGAGACGTTGCAGTGTTGGTCTTTAGTGGCTATAAAGAAAATATAGTCCTATGATGCTTCTTGAAAACGAGGAGCAGTGTGTAATCCCCTATTTTCTAGGCATAATGAAAGCAGGGTCAAAGAAATGTCTTGCACTTGCAGTGTATGTTTGGGAGCCTTATAATGGTCCTGATTTCATGTCCACAGGTTCAGACCAGTCCCAAGAAGAGTTCTCTGTGGCACAGACAAGTTTTAGCCTTACTGTAGCAAGTTGCATGAACCAGAAGGCCAGAGTTCTTTGCCATGGTCTTCATTCTGGAGCATTAGTCAGCCTTAGATGTCATCGGTCAGGACATTTAGAGCTTTGACTAAAAAATGAGACCTTTAAGCCTTGTCTACGCCATGGCATACTGTTTTAGTTGAGGCAGAAATTAACAGGGTTGTCATGTCGGAAGGCTCAAATGTACCTTTACAGAGATTCATGCATCAAAAGAAAATTAAATCCAGGATTTATTTATTTATTTATTTATTTATTGCATTACTAGTGTATGTTCTTGTAATGGCCTCAAATTCTTTAGTGAGCTCTTCCCTCAAAGACTGTTGCAGTAAAAGAAATATGACCTTTGAGATCTATAGCTGGTTTCAGATTTATGGAGGAATTTTGGCTTGCGTTCTTAGATTTCTTTTCAACTTTTCATTTTCTTAGTCAAGGTAAGAGAGAAGCTTGGAAGGAAGTTTTTATTTTTTTAAAGGAATATGCTTTTTCTTTTCTTTCTTTTTTAATTAAAAACATGTAATTCCACTGTGACTTTGCTATCTGCTTAAGAGAGTTCATCTGCAATTTTAAATGTAGAGATTTCTTTGTATGGTGTTGATTAGGGATCACTGCTCATACCTTTCATGAAAGAAATGATTCCTAATGGGAAGCTTATAGTGGTCTCAGTGAATGTAGGAACCAGTACATTCTAGCCTTGTAGTAAGAATGCTTTGCCTTATTTATTTTGGCCAAAAGGATATTTTACCTTTAATATTTTTTTAAACTTTGATAGCAATCTGAAGTCCAAAAGGATTTATTTTTTTCACAGAATAGACAAGCATTTGTTTTAAAATAACAGATGTGTAGCTTTGTATATTTCATAATTCATATACATAGCTAACTTCATGAAAAGATTTAAACCTGGAAATTAAACTGACAGTGTGTATGAGAATAAGATGTCTTTTCTTTGGTCAATGCAGATGAAAGTTCAGGAGATTTGTTGTGTGACTCCTGTCATTACAATGGAAACTTCATATTTTCTTTATTCCAGTATAAAATATTGCAAGCAAAATGTTGCAGCAACCACATGTTAAATTCCTCACTTGGGTGTGTTGGTTTTGGGCCTCTGTGTTAAAAGAGCACAATGCAGCTCTGGGTAGAGATGCCAGCCTGCTCTGAACATGCTATTTTAGAAATAGGAAGCAGTACAGCCATGTTACTGTGGGTCTCTGCTAATTATTGTGGGGGCAGTGCCATACTGACCCAATTTTATTGCTTTCCTTATCAGAGGTAACACATTCATAATTAGCTCAGATCTCTTTATGCAGAACTGCCTTGTGCCATGAAGACATACTCCAAAAGGCTAGGCCTGAAGGGGAGAGGGGAAAAACCATACCCAAGCAAACTATTTAACTTGCAGTGCTTAAACAGCATATTAAACTTTTTTTTTTTTTTAATTTCAGTCTTTGTCATTTAGGTTTTTTTCCTGAAGTCAAGTTGGGTTGACATAGCCTTTGGGACATGGTTGGTATGAGTGCTAAAAGCAAAGTATACCACAGTCTTCTGTGAAATAGATGCATTTCAACTCTTTGTAAAAATTAAAATAATTGATCATATGTAGTGTTGCTGAGGTGGCCAGGCATAGTTATAGGCAGAGCCCCTGCAATGTTGGGGAGAAGGGGGAGGGGGGACCCTGGTATGGGGAAGAGAGCCATGAGAGGGGTTACATGAGCCTGCGGTAAAAGATTGAATTGTGACCCTATAACAGTGAGTTTCAAACTGGCGTCATCAGGGATTCCACAAAAAGATTGGGGGCAGTGATGTAGTGGGCCTGGCAGCGGTACACTGCCATTACCAGGCCAGATTGCCTGGCTCTTCATTGGCTCACACCACCCATTGACTCGGAGTAGGGCTTCTTCGGTAGACAAAGTGATATGAAAGGCCTCTGTGACCTCAGGAAGTTTGAAAACCCCTGCTCTAACGGTTCTTGACTGGTCCCTGGAGAAAGTCCTGATGTTCTTTTTGTTTTTATGGGGAAAGCCTTTTCCTATATTGGTCTGGCTATCTGACGAGTTCTACTTGAATCCTTCAGAAGTGGTCCCAGACAAAGTATTTGATTGACATTTGGCAATCATTATTAACAAAATATTAGCATCAGTCTGAACATTACAAGAGCTTTGCACTGAAATGCTCAGTAGAAACCCAGGTCTTATCAGGTGGGTACTTGAACTTATAAAGAAGACCTTGAAGAATGGAAGAAAATGAACTGTTAAGAAAATCTATGACTTCTCCTTATGATCTTATGATAACTGCTACACCTCCAAAAACAGTTAGTTGCTACCGTGTAATTGAGATTATCCTTTGATAGCCAGCAGATATTGTAGCCAATGAGGCTTTTATAAGTCTCATTTTAAAATGTTGGCCAATACATGCGTGGAAGCCCAAGAAGCCTCCTGCAAATTTAATGTAAAGATGCCTCTCCTCTTTCTGCCTGTGATATTCCATCTGAGTATGTCGAGCGAGCTTTTAAAAGATACCAGCAGTTTTTCTCTTCTGCTGCAGCATTAAACCTCTCTGAATGGTTCCTTTAATCCCTCTAATGGCAGTGGATTTTGAGGCTGTTTGACCTTTTAATTATAACTTTAGTCCCTTTTAGTCACAGGAGCAAATTAACATGGTGCAGGGTGACCAGTGGAGTCCCTCAGGGCTCAGTACTTGGGCTGGTACTCTTGAACATCTTCATTAATGATCTGAATTTGGGAGTCAGATGCAAACGGGCAAAGTTCTCAGATAACACCAAATTATGTGGGAGAGCAATCGCACCGCAGGACAGGCTAGGGATATAGGCTGACTTGGACATGCTTTGGAGGCAGGCCGACCAAAACCTGATGGCCTTCAATGTTGAGAAGTGTAAGGTGCTGCACCTCGGTAGGAAGAACCCTCAACATATCTACAGGCTTGGCAGCGCTTGCACCATGACCGAAAGAGTTTTGAGGGTCCTGATTGACCACAAGATGAATATGAGTCAGCAATGTGATGCTGTGGCTGGCAAAGCAAACCAAACTCCGGCATGCATCTACTGATGCATCCCAAGCAAAACTAAGGATGTCATCCTCCCACTGTACTTGGCCTTGGTGAGACTGCAGCTGGAGTACTGCATCCAGTTTTGTGTCCCACACTTCAGGAGGGATGCAGAGAAGCTTGAGAGAGTCCAGAGGAGAGCCACTTGTATGTTCCAAGGCCTGGAGGGCGGGCTGTATATTGAGAGGCTGAGGGACTTGGGACTCTTCAGTCTGCTAAGAGGGGCTGAAGCGTCATTAAGAAACATCATTGTGTCTTCATCTCATGTATAAAAATGGAAGGCAAGCTTCTGAATGCCAGGCAACATGGCTTTGTGACTGGCATGTCTTGCCTGACCAACTTCATCTCCCTCTATGACCAGGTAACTTGTGCCCTGGACAAGGGAGATGACATGGACCTCATATCCAGACTTCAGGAAGGCCTTTGACCTTGTTCTTCATGATGTCCTCATGGTTAAGCTGGAGAACTGTAGCCTTGATCATCATACGGTCTGATGGCTAGGCAGCTGGCTATGGGGTTGGACCCAAAGAGTACTAGTTGACGGGAGCAAATCACCATGGTGCAGGGTGACAAGTGGAGTGCCTCGGGGCTTGGTACTTGGGCCGGTACTCTTTAACATCTTCATCTGTGATCTGGATTTGGGAGTCGGAGGTGAACTGGCCAAGTTCGAGGACGATACCAAATTATGGGAGAGGGTGGTCACACCACAGAACAGGTTAGGGATACAGGCCAACTTGGACATGCTCTCAAGGTGGGCTGACCACCCCCTGATGGCCTTCAGTATTGAGAAGTGTAAGGTGCTGCACCTTGGTAGAAAGAACGCCCAGCGTACCTACAAACTTGACAATGCTACGCTTGCTAGCATCATGACCGAAAGGGACTTGGGGGTCTTGACTGACCACAAAATGAGTATGAGCCACTAATGTGATGCTGTGGCTAGCAAAGCTAACCAAACTCTGGCGTGCATCCACCAGTGCAGCTCAAGCAAAACCAGGGAAGTCATCCTCCCACTTTACTCGGCCCTGGTGAGACCGCAGCTAGAGTACTGCATCCAGTATTGGGCCCCCTGCTTCAGGAGGGATGTGGAGAAGCTCAAGAGAGTCCAGAGGAGAGCCACTCCTGTGATCCAAGGCCTGGAGGGCAGGCCGTATGAGGAGAGGCTGAGGGATTTGGGACTCTTCAGTCTGGAGAAGAGAAGGCTCAGGGGGAACTTGGTAGTAGCCTTCAATTATATAAGAGGGGTGCATCAGGACCTGGGAGAATAGCTGTTCACCACAGCTCTCCAAGGCATAACAAGGTCTAATGGCCATAAACTCCAGGAAGGCTGATTTGGACTAGACACAAGAAAAAAATTCTTTATGGTCCAAGTGTCCAGGGTCTGGAACAGACTCCCCCCAGAGGTAGTGCAAGCACCTACTCTGCACTCTTTAAAAAAAAAAAAAAATCTGGATATTTTCCTTGCTGGGATCACTTGATCCCAGCTGACTTCCTGCCTATGGTGGTGGGGCTGGGCTCGATGATCTCACGAGGTCCCTTCCAGCCCCTAATGTCTATGAAATCTATGTTGCTGTCTGAAAAGTCTCTTAAACTGCCAGAACTATGTTGTCTGCACAAAGCCTGTAGAAACCTTTGGCCATCCATGTGATATAGCAGATCCTCTTGGGCTTGGGTTATAATATGACTTTCAGTATGGGGGCCTGCATTTTCTGCAGTCTTTAAGATGACTGTGTTCTGGTGGAAAATATTGTATGACTTCTAGTAGGAAAAGATATTTACGTTTTCCCCTCTTCTTTCTGAAAATACTTGCAGAAACAGGAGTGATGTGTGCAAGTCTTGCAGAAATTCTTCCTGTTGAATCTCTGAAAAATATAGCGCATTCAGTACTAAATTCGAGGCCTGTTTTTTGAAAAGGGAACTAATATGAATGTTTACATTCTGCCTTCAGAAGTCTGGGAACAACAATCTTGACTACCTTCTGCTATGCCTGTGGTGTTGATGAATACTGCAGTTTTTCTTGCTTGAATTCTAATGGAATTATTGCTTGGGCCTGAGGCTAGGTCAGTGTGCAAAAACTCCATCTTGACTGGTGATTTTGATTACCATTATTCCCACTTTGTTGCACCAGTTTACAAGCATTTTCCAAATGCAAGAGAGATCACAGAACTTGTCAACAACATCATAATAGGACTTCCTCTGCCTGACCTGTTCTTCACACTCATGCATTAGCAAGGTCAAAGACAAACCTTGCTGAGTTCTGTCCTGTAACTGTATGTGCTAAATTACTATGAATCAAAAAAGAAGGGACATGGATGTTGTTTCCTAGTTCTGGGTACTACAGCTTTCCCAGCCGGTTTGGAGCTATAGATGTGAAGACTTCTCTTGATATAACAATTTTCTGCAAGACTTGATGAGCATGGGTGTGCACATGTTAAGAGCATTAGTTTGAATGCCCCCAAAAGTCAAGCTCTTCATTATTTTTTTTCTCCTGCATCGTCTTATCTATTTTTGGACTCCATCCTGCCCCGAAGAAAAAGGGCAGCCTTAATTTGAAACCTCATAAATACTGATTGCACTTAATACTTCAGGGTTCATGACTTTTTGCTTCTGTGAGCAGAAGCAAGACCAACTGCCGCAGCAGTATGAAATCAAGTATGTCTCTGTTGAAACCAACAAAAAAAGTACTGTGTTTACTTGAATTTAAGACAACCCCCAATAAACTGATTCTATGCATGGAAAACTTATACATTTGTTATAATTTTCTATGTATAGAATTTATTATTGGAGGGTCATCTTTAATTTGTCCCCCCCACTGCTGCAGGGGGCAAGCAGTGGGGGTGCAGGTGCTATGAGGAAGTCATGGAGCTTGCCTCCTTACCATCTTAGGCCCCCCTTTCCCTTTCTACCACTTCCCCCATCCTGTGCTTCCCCCTTCCCCTATGTTTGTGTCCCCACTTCCCCACCTTAGCTTTGCTCCATGCCAGCAGGTTCTGTCCCTGTTCTAATCTGGGGCATGGCCCCAGCCCAGCCCCTGTAGCAGCTGTGTGGACTGGACTGTGTGCTGTTGCTACATGCCCAGCTGGGGCTGGGCTCAGTGCACCAAGCTACAAAATGCACAGAGCCTGCTGGCCAGAGCAGATGTAAGGGTGTGGGGAAGAGGAGCAGGTGGGGGAGCAGCAGGTGTATGGGCAGGGGCATATCATAGAAGCATAGAAATAGGGTTTGAAGGGACCTTGTAGATCTTAAAGTCTGACCCCTGCCCCCCCCCCCGCCTGGGCGGGAGAAAAGACTGGACTCAAATGAGTCCAGCCAGGTAGTCATCAAGCCTCTTTTCAAAGATCCCCGGATGGGGAGGAAGAGACTGCAGGGGAGAGATGACAGGGTACAGGGGTAGTGTGGCAGGGAAGGGCAAGTTGTGGCTGAGGCTGCAGCTGTGGCCTTGACCCCAGGTAGGGGCTGGAGCCTAGGCTGTAGCAGCTGCTTGTCCTCTCTTACCCCCTATTCCAACTCTGCCAATGCCCTCATATGCAATTAAATGTTGGAGGGGGGGACACACTCATCTTGCAATAGAGTAAATACAGTAACTTTATATATGACTAAGTACTTTCAGCCCAGATTTTCATAAACTGCCTCCCACTGAACTTCTAGTTTGGGTCTATAGGCTGGTGGCCATCTGCAAGCTGGGAGAGTGAAAACCAGCTCCAAGCAACTGCACATTTCCCATTCTTTGGAGGATTTTTCTCTACTAAGACAGGTTATTTTGAAGCTTCATTTGTAAGCATCGCTATCACTAATGCCTTGCTTCAGGTACTTTAGAGTTTTTAGCAGCCGTGTTTCCAGGACTTCCCAGCCCTTCTCAAGCTGGTGCTTTTCCCTAGTTGATTCTTCCTCTCTGCTAGTGTCTCCCTTTTTCTCGGGCATTTTCCCCTGCTCCTGGTTCTATTCTATATGCATTTCTGCCTTGGGGACAGAAAACTTTATTTACAGTTTGCTGTAGGACATATGATCAGTAGCAGACATGACCAATAATTACAGTATCCAATGTTAAATGTCCCAAAGACTTAACAAGAACCCTGAGATATGTGCATTTTATTTCAAGACCCAGTGCAGGTTCTCTTGTGCAGATGTGCTGTCATACAGCTTTTAAGTACATGATTGCATACCCCTTGTCATGTGAAAGCTCACATTGAAAAATGAAGTGATGGGTTGCTCCCCACTCCATGTGACAATTCCTTAACCTCAACCATAGGTTGGCATTCTAAGTGACAAGACGCTACTCAACACATGAGGCTTCATGTCTGGGAGGGGAGAGGGAGATGAAGAAGGGGAAGGCTGAAATTCAGAGAAATGTGGGCACGTAAGTGCCTTCAACTCACTGAAGATTGGAGTCTTTGTTATTTGTAAAACATTCACAGGGTCTTTTTGAAGTTATCCGAAATTATTTAGGGGGTGTTATAGAACAGTGGTCTGTCCTGCAAATCCTTCTAAAAAAAAAAAAATAAATCCTGGAAATTTTTCTTTTTTATTTCTTTGCATCTATACCTCTCTATAGGGCAGCAGTTAGGAGAGTTTTTTGTTATATGTTTAGTTTTAAATTAATTAATCAGTAATGACTTGCCCAGATGAGGTGGCTCAGTTGCTGTATGCACCCTCAGCCTTGGTGAGGTAATTAATTAATTAGTAAGTAAATAGATGATCCTTATAGGCCTCAAAACTCCAACAAGATCCACAAGCAAGAGGAATCCACTACAAGTTCCCAATTAGTAAATCTGGGAAGTTCAGGTCCAGGGGCTGAAAGCAAAGGGCATTTTTACGTGTTTTGCTGATGTGGTGCTGGGCCCTTCTAATTAGTGAGCTGTACTAATTAAAAGCCCCCATGCCTTCCTGCCCTGAGAAAATGGTGGCAGGCTGCTTTGAACTAAAGCACATTGAACGTGTTTTATTTCAAAGTGCCCCGCTGCAATTTTCTTGGTGTGGAGACAAGCTGCGTCACTGACACGCGAGGCTGCCAGAGCACATCAATTTATGTGCTCCAACAGACTCAATTAATCTAGTTTGCACCAATGCCCTGGATTTCCAGTGTCAGGGCAGCTCCCCGCATGTGTGCAAGTGCCTAGGAAAATGGTTGAGTGTCACAGTGAGTCTTTATAGGGGTTAAGGCAGGGTCTCAAACACGACAATTTCTCATTGTTCTTATAATCCTATACAGGTTCAATGACATTTGTACCTAAAGTTAGGAGGGCTTTTGATGATAAAGCTATTTTCTTTATTCTCTTATTTTCTAGATAGCTTTTAACCTGTTTGAGATGTGCTTGCAGGTTTTCATACTAGAAGACAATTCTCAGGGTTACTTAATTTACTACCTAACAGCCTTGTTTAAAGGATTAGGGTGTTTGCACTTTGAACAATATATCTCTTTTCTGTGTCAGCTTCTTCAAATCATTCTTTAAGGTTGAATTTCCAAACATTAGACAAGCTTCTGCTTTTCAGTTTTTTGTGTGCATCTGTTAAGTAATATTCAGCTACTCCTGTCAAATAATTTAGGTTTTCCTATGCTTTGTAATTCCATTCTTCACATACCCATCCCACTTGATAAACATTTTTCAGTACAGGGCTTTGTGTAGCCATCAGTGTAGGTACATGTTTATTAGAATGTCCTTTTCCCATATTTTATACCATGACCTTCCTAAATCTGTCTCCTTTCCTTATTTGATCAGTCAGAAATTGCTGCCTTCTTTGAGGAAGGGTAGTAGCAGCTGCTTTGTTACTGACTAGGTTTTTAAAAATGGCATTTTATAGGAGTACCTGCTAAGAGTCTCTTTGGCCAGGTGCAGATATTACACTTTTTCTGGTTTAGATGGTTAGAAACTGGTCTATACCTGTAACAGAACAGAAATTCAGGGCATGTAGACTGCTTTAAAAATGGTAGATCCCAGTGTAAGATGGACCTGGATTGATCTAGCATCAGACTTACTTGATCTAGGTTAGATTGGTCTGTCAGACTTCAGTACCAGATCCCCTCCCAACTCAAGTTAGGTCACAGTGCCCCAGCAGACAAGGTGCCTTTGTGGCTTCCCTGCTAATCTCCCTTTGCACAGGGTGGCTCACTAGCTTTGACCATGCTCTGCTGCTCTGAGGGTTGCAGGTGCAGGTGGGTGCCATGCAGGTGCATGGGAGGGTGGAGATCATCTGTAGCTCAGGAATTTTCTATATACAGTGCCCGTAGGCGGGGAGGTGTGTGCTCATTTGGAGGAAGGATAAGGCCTCTGGGAGCTCCAGAGAATGGCAGGCACCTGGTGCGTTTCTTGGAATTGTGCTGGGCCATTTGCTGCAGCCCTGAGAGTTGGGAGATCACAGCTATCATGGTCTCTCCTAGGCTCAAGGCTGTGTGAAACCCCTGGGGCTGGGAGACTGCAGTAGCTGCAGTCTTCCAGTCCTGAGGGTTTTGCGCAGCCCCAAGACTGGGTGATCACAGCAGCTGCATCTCCCAGCCAAGGGGACTCTCAACCCCAGCAGCTGCCAACTCTTTTTCCCTGCATCACCCTACAGCTGCCAGGGCCCAGAGTCCCACAACTGTGGATGCTGGGTCCCAGCAGCATGCCTCCTGGTGCTGGGACCCAGCTAGGTCCCAGCACCTGCAGAGCATGGATGCGATCTCCCAGTCTCAGGGGTTTCACAGCCCTGAAGCTACAAGATTGTGGTAGCTGTGATCTCCCAGTCCTCAGAGTTCTGGTGAGCTGGGCTCCTGCTGCTGCTCCCCTGCAACACCGCTGCCAGCCAGACTGCCAGGCGTCCCATGGCAACCCACTTGGGAAGCCTGGGGCCGAGTGGGAAAAGGGTCCGTGATGACAGCAGGGGGTTGGGAGCATGTGCCTGACAACCAATCTGGGGTGGTCCCTGCTGGCCACAGTTGGCTGCCTTCAGGACTCTGGCATGCTGGGAGGCATGCAGGAGGGCCCCCTGCCTTCTGGCCGTGGCCAGGCATCTGCGTGCCCCCCAACCAAAGAGCAAATGTGAGTCCTGTTAACTCCCGATCCAGTCTTAGAAAAACCTGTGTAGATTGGATCTATTCTGCTTCGGCCTTTTTGAATGTCTGTACTTAGCCTACCAAGTATATATTCTGGATAATGAAATGCCCCTCTGGCCAGTTGGCAGCCAGAAATCAGTGATGTTACTAGTGGGTTTTAGTCCTATATTAGGTGACAACTTGGAGGCAATGTAGACTCCAGTACTCTATAATAAGACTGTCACTAAAAAGGCAAGAAAGGCAGTCTTCCACGGGCTTTCTAAACCTTGCAGGTCTTCTATTTACGTTTTTTGTTGCTTTAAAACTCATATAATATTCACTTTACTTCCTCCTGAGTGACTAGAATGAATTCCCTTTGGAAAAAGGCAAGTGTCAGACTTCAATCAGCTAGAGGATTGGTTTGGGAGAAATAGGGTGTTTGGTTTCTGAAGCCTGAGTACGCTGCAGTTCTTGAACTTGAAGTCTCTGGCAGAAAAAGTTCTTTCTAAATAAACAAACCTGTGAAACGAATGGACTGCAGTGCCTCTAAATGTTAATAAACAATAGGAAACGGAACTAAGGAAAAGTTCTTTTAATTGCATATAGTGTGCACAAAAAAGGTTCAAGGCAGTAGGGTCTTTTGGATCCTGCAAAGGACTGTACTGCACACAAGAGTTGGTTAGCCATGTTAAGCTGAAGGTAGGGTAGGGTGGCGTCTTATTAGAAGAGACTAACTAGTTCTGAGATCCTACTTTGAAGTAGGTTGGTGATGGTGAACATTCATGACTCTGAGCCAGTTAGTTCAGGGTTGGGCAAAATATGGCCCGTGGGCCAGATCTGGCCTGCTAGTTGACTGTATCCATCCTGTGGTTGCCCCCACAGTGCTCCACACAGGGCTAAGCCCTGCCTGCTCCCTCCTAGGCCAGCCCATGCTGCGCTGCCGCCAGGACTCGCTGTGTACCCACCGCCAACCCCAGCCAGTGCACACGGTTTTCCAGCGGGGCTGTTGCTTTAGCTGCCTGGGTACTAGTGGGAAGCATGGTGTGAGCTGCCCCGGGTGGGAGTGGACAGCGTTCCTGCGGAGCACTGTGGGGGCAGTTGTGGGCCAGGTGAGGGTGGGCATACACCTGCAGTGTAGTGCCCAGGCAAACTCTGCTGCATACACGCATGGCCAGCTCCCAGGTTCTAGCTCATGGGCAGCCCTCCACCCCCCCATACATACCCCACAGAATATATAAAACTCGTTAAGTGACCCACCAAATGAAACAGTTGCCCACCTCTGAGTTAGTTGCTAAGGTGCCACCCTGTCCTGCTTTCACTATATTGTAAGCTTTTTAGGTCGGGGACTGCTGTTCTCTGTGTACTTGAACAGCACTTAACAAACCGCGACTCAGCTCAAGCAGTGGCCACAAGCTACAGTATAATAATTAACAATTCATACTTTATTACCATTAAA
Source organism: Crocodylus porosus (assembly GCF_001723895.1). Classification (NCBI taxonomy): domain Eukaryota; kingdom Metazoa; phylum Chordata; order Crocodylia; family Crocodylidae; genus Crocodylus; species Crocodylus porosus. The sequence goes on along the minus strand of NW_017728911.1, from coordinate 2,042,913 downwards.
TCTCACTAGTCTTAAATATACCTGTTTAAAGAGTTTGTATCCGCTCAGGCCCTGTATATTCAGTGGTAATTGTACCGAACTTCTGATAATAGGGTTGCTGTGGTATTATAGCTATGACACATCCATCTCCACCCTTGTGTACCGCTTCCTCCCCCCACGCCTGCCCAAGTGTAAGAAGCAAGGGGATTTTTGGTGATTTTTTTTTTGTTTGTTTTTTTATTGGATCAACTGTATATCTGGGGGAGAGGTTAGACTAGCTTCTCTACAAAAAGTGCCCTTCAGACCTAAGGAAATGCACCTTGTGTCTGAAAGCTTGTGCAGCATCTTTACCAACCATACATTTGGTCTAAAAAAAGATATTGCCAAAAACACCACCACCTTTTCCCCAGAAGTCTGAGGCAGGTTGCAAATTCAATAGCAGCTTCAGCTAAAGTTGTTGATTTTATAAAAATAATTATTTATTGAAATGAGTAACTTATTCAGCAGGGCAGGTTTTATGTACAGCTATTCTCATGTTTTCAGATGTGTTTTTTTTGTGTGTGTTTTGAATTTTTTTTATTGCTATTTCTCAAAAATTGAAAGGTTTCATAAAGTAGGGTGGGCTTCTGGACCTTTCTAGCACTTGGGGGTATGGGAGCATTTGTGGGATAAGTACATTAGCTTCATGAGGCATGAAATCACATCTGAATTATCATAAATAAATTACAGACTTTTAGGCAAGGTTCTTTGGGTATATGTGATATATTTTATTAGACAAACTGAGTAGTTGGAAAAAAGTTCTTGGCAAACTTTCGGGTGCAGTCGCCCTTCATCAGGCATAGGGAGTCTCTGCTGGTCTGAGACGCCAAGGAATGAGATAAGCTAAAAGTGTGGTAGGATGTCAGTGAACATGTAAATAGGTAGAGATAAGCAAGACAGAAGGTAAAGCAGGGAAGGGAGGGGGGAAGAAAGCAGGAAACAAAAAAAGGCCAAAGGGAAAATGTAGGCTTTGTGTTTGTTATAGACTTTTAACCATTTTATTGCTTCAGTACATTTTTATTTGTATATTTTCTTTGTCATTTTTTTCCAATTTGACTTTCAAAGTCAGCAGAATGTTTTGTCATGTCACCTGTTACAGGCACATTATTACTGTCAAAGATTTTTTTAAAAATTTATTTTCTTTTTTCAATATGGAACTGCCTATAGGAGTATAGATCACATCTAGTTTTATAATACCTGCACATTTAATTTAGTTTGATACGTGCTAATTAATTCTGAAGAGCAGTTAAGAATGCACTGTGTGTAATGGTCTGTGGAGGGGTTTTTGATTTTGCTGAAGTACAAAGCTTTTTTCCTCCCAACTGAAATTAAGTACTTGTTAAATATGATATAATGGCATCGCTAAGCTGTAAAGCCAGTGCTTTAAAAAGCAGGCAGAGGTGAGCAGTGGAAAGGAAAGCTTTCCCACCATCCTCTTTCAAACTTGTTCAGGGAGAATGACTGATTAAATTAACATAATAATTAGATATTCATGGCTTGTCCAGTTGTTGGCATCTTTGCTAAAATTGCTAAAAAGTATACCGGTGTGGCTATTTATTCTGTTTGTTAGGGCTGCAATTGAAACCTGTAGCTTAACTCTCAGGAGCCACAAACAAAATAGTTGCTGTTCTTTCATGGGTGACCTGAAGGTGTGTTGCAGTTAAGAGCTGTTGAGTTATTCCTGTCACTAATGTATATCAAATATATGAGGGTCAGTCAGAAAGTGATGTTTCCTATTGTTTTCTTAGCCGAATATTATTGAAAAAATCTTAAAATTGCAAAGAAAATTGGTGTCACTGCTGAGCACACATCTGTTTTTCCACGTAGCTCCTTCTCTGCCAATGGCCTTCTTCCGCTGGTGAACAAAAATATGTATCCCAATGCTGTAGGAACAATGGGGTAGCACAGTCCACCCCAACTATGAGAGTATTTACTTACATACCAACTTATCCATCACAGAGGAACTGTCATGCAGAGGCAGCACCTTGGACATATTTCTGTCCGTTTGCATGAAATGTTGAATTTTTTTCAGAGGGTTGATGACCTCAGAGTTTACTGTGCCCCCCCCCCCGGTTAGAAGTCTACAAGAAGACCACCCTTCATATCCATAGCTTGCTTAGGAGTTAAAAATGAGGAATTATTCTTTTCTGGCTGGTCATCACATAATTTACATAAAGTTATATAGAAAAATGTTCATCTGGTCTAAGTGGAACAGAACGTTTGCAGCCTAAAAGTACAGTAAAACCTATGTTAACTGGCATTTTTAGTAACTGGCATTTCTATTAACTGGCGCGTACAGGGCCGCTGCCACCCACCACCCTGCGCAGCCACCACTCTCTATCTGGCTACTGCCACCTGCCCCCTCTCCTCCCACCGCTCCATGTCTGGCTGAAAACCCCTGCTTCAGGTAACGGGTTTTTATATAATCAGCATGACCGTGTTCCCCACTCATGCCGGTTAACACAGCTTTTACTGTACTTGTGATTTAAAAAAAAAAAAGCATAAATACCCATCAGACAGCTTTTTGTGGATGTTACCTTTTATTGAAGTGTTGCTGAACCTTTTTGCTCTGGGGGCTGGATGGGCGCTGCCAGGTCCACGTGTGTGCTGGATCTGGCCTCTGGGGCCCAATCCGGTACATGAGACAGGCGCAGGTGGGGTCTGATCTGCATTACAGAAGTCCAACCACAATCCAGCCGCATTGGGTGGTCCTGGCCCAGTTGTGTGGGGCTTAGATGTTTCTCATTAGGGGAGGGCTGGCAGCGTTAATGACCACCACTCCTTCACCATCACATTTCCTGACCTGTGAGGAGCCCTGTGAGCTGAATGACATGGCTCTGGGACAAATAGGATCCAGTGGCCACAAGTTGAGCATCCCTCTCTTGTTGGACCAGTCATGTGGTTGGGAAGGACTTGAAACCATGTAGTTGGTTCAATAAAACGTATCACCCACAAAAATCCTTGTCACTCATGTATTTCCTGGATCATCACAGCTACAGCATCACTCTAACACTAGAAATACCCATGATAAATTTTGACATGACCTCAGTTTTGGCATGTTCATTCATGATTTTCAGGCCTTAGGTTTGACTGATTGAAAATATTATTGAAAGCTGAGTTTTTTAGATCATAAGCATTTAGCTTTTCTTCCCCCCTCCCCCAGCTTTTTTTGTATTTTTAGGGGGTTTTAGGAACAACAAATTAGTAGGGCTTTTTCCCTTCCTTTGCTGACTTTTTAACAGCAATTTTGCTGAGGCAGTAGTGGTTTTCAATAAGGTTGGTATGTATAACACTCTAGGGGATTTATGGCTCTTCGGGGGGTGTGGGAAGAAGTTCGTTTTTAGTCTTGTATGTCACAGTGCATCCAAAGCATTCTAATAGAAACTGTGATGTGGTGGTGTGTACTAGCTTATGGTGTTGTTTTAAAGTTGCAGGGATTTTTCATGACACATTTCATTTAATAAAAGAAGATTTATTCATCCATTGTGGCACTCTTTGCTTTGATACATCTGGCACTTGAAGAATAATATCTTCTAAAAATAAAAAAGCATGGGAATGTACAATTTGTCTAGATTCAGTACCATGTAAACCAGTCCCCCCTCCCCCAGCATCTCCAGCCTTAAATGAAAGCAGGATGCATAATTTTTTCTGGTGATGAATTTGGCCATAAATGTGTAGAATGCATTGCATCAATCTTCTTTGAAGAGAAATTCTTAATTCCTTTTTCTTGAGTTTGACAACCTAAGCTAATATCTGAAAACGTTCAGGGTCATTCATAGTAGGTAGTCCGAGCTGGGCAGCCATCCTCATCTAGAGCAGGGACGGGCAATTATTTGGGCTGGAGTACCACTTAGGGAGTTTGGGGGGCTGTCATGTGCCAGGTCAGGATCCGCCCCCTCCTCCCCAGCCTGCAAGAGCTCATGAAAACTCCCTAAGCGGTTCTGTCCCAGGGCCTGGCCCCGTGGTCTTCATGGACACCAACTGGAGGGACACGTGTAGGGTACACTTGTTTGAGCGGATGGGAGGGGGCCACGGGCCAGCAGGAAGCAGGTGGCCAGGGCCAGGGTCAGGGGCCAGTGCTGTGGGGCAGTGACAGCTCAGGGCCAGGGGCCAGGGCAGAGATGCAATCTGCTCCCCACATCCCTGTGTGGAACTGGCACCCATCGCAGGGACGTGCAGGGAGTGGATCATGGCTCTGCCCCAGGCCCTGGCCTCACACTGGTACAGCCCCGTGGTCCCAGCCCTGCCTGCCCATCTTGCTCCCAGGCACCACTCCCTACCAGTCTATGGCCCCATCCTATCTGCCCAGCTAAGCACACCCTCCCTGCACAGGTCGTGGGTCCATCTCCATGGAGACCCTGCCCACCCACTCCGTCTGGTGCCCCAGAAGGGCTGGGGTGCCTGGGTAACAGGGCGGGGCCTGGCAGTGGTGGCTGGAAGGAGTCACTGCTGCTGGGTTTCCTGGGAAGTGGAGCCTGGCTGTTTGCCGCCCAACCCTGCTATGTGCCTTGGGACGTCGGGACAAGCCGTGCATACCGTGGCTTGGGCTGGGTGCAGCTGAGGGGCCCACTGTAGGCCGGATAAAATCGGTTAGTGGGCCAGATCCAATGAACAGGCTGTATTTTGTTCACCCCTGGTTTAGAGTCTCTCCCCTCCTTTTGTAAGAATTTCAGGTACATGCTGGCATTCTCCATGAAAAATGCTCCCCTGTCATTTCCAAAAAGAGCTGCTTACTGGTCTACATCATGGGTCCAGTACCCCTTTCTTACTAAAATAACGGGAACTCATTTCTGGCACGCTGTCTGTAGCACCTGTGCTGCATTTTATCCAAAACGGGAATTTATCCAGAACGGAATTTATCTCAAGCGGTGGTTCTTGCAATTTATCTCAGTATTTAGACTCAAGGTATTCCTTGGAACTGTTCTCTCTCCCGTTCTCTCTTTCTTTGTTTTGTGCTCACTCTGTTTTTCTCTGTTTCTCTCATAGATCGAGCCTATTGCAAAGAAATGAGAAAGATGCAATAGGTCAGAATGCTTTTTTGACACTTGGATTCCTATTTGAAGTCTGAGTTTATCTTGTGAATTGTGTAGGTGTATTGCACAGCACCCATAAAAGCACCCTTAAAATGATCTTGTGGCACTCTGGAGTGCCATGACACATTGGCTGAGAATCACTGACCTTAGACATTAATTAGCATCCGAAACTGTGGAGTCTACTTTGGAAAAGAATTTTAAAAATAACTGAGATTCCTATTTGTATCAGCGAGTTTAGAAAGAATCCTGTTTGAAACTGTCAATACAAAGTTAGTTTTCAGAACACAGATGTGCTTCAAGTGGGCATTAATTTCTAAATGTTATGCTTTCTGTGTAACCTGTTGGGCTGGAGAAGTCTGGAGATAGTCTGATTCCTTCTCAATGCATTTTATGTTACCTGTATTCAGATTGTAATCTCCTCAAAGCGAGCTCCAGGTTGCCGTCCACTGTAGGTTGTATAGTTGTATGGTAAGTTATAGTTGAAAGTATAGTTATATTAATAGTTGAATTGTAAGTTACAGTTGGTTGTAGAAAATGAAAATGACTTGTGGAATTTGAGCTAGGCAGATATTGATTCTTGCTTTGGATTTGTATGAGACTAATTTTGGAGGAATCTTCTATTTTTCCTTTCCCTAAAAGTTCTTTAAAAAATTACTAAGAGCAAAAGTGGAGAAAAAACGAGTCTAACAATTGTCTGTCAGTCTGGGTGGTTTTTTTTTGTCGGGACTGTTGTACTCTTTGGTAACCTACAGGTTAAGACAACATTTGATCAGTTTAATCTGGAATTAGCTAGTTGTGAAATCTAGCATGCTGTAAAGTGTAAAAGAGACGGTGGCAAATAAAGCATTTTGAAAGTTCCTGCTAAAAGAGAGAGAGTTGGTGCAGAGTGGGCGTTTTATTGGATGGCTTGCTAAAACAAAATAATCTAAGAGGATGAAAGCGCCACTTGTTGTAACCGACAATTGTTTTCATAGACTGAATGGAGTTGTGGAAAGCAGGATACTGTTTATGTTGCTTCTCTTTACATTCATTATGTGGAGGTATGCGAAAGTGGGGCTTTGAAATTAAAAGTGAACTCAGTTTGAACGTTTCCAAGTGGGATTCGTGACGTCCACACCTCTGTATGGCTTTAGAACCACGTCTTTCACATAAGTGATAATCCCAAAGCAGTGAAATGCATTTTTCTCCAGAGTTTTAACCAGCAAATGTAATTTGGGAAAAGTGCCTTAAAACAAAAAAAAAAAAGAATAGATATGCAAATTAAAAGTGGGTAAGTGAAGGCTTTGTTAGGCTGCTTAACAAGAAGCCTACACAAATAGCCTACATTTTTTTTTGCAGAAAATTCTTCCCACGTTAGTGAGTGCAAAGGAGACTGTTCCGATTCACTTAATGCCCAAAAATGTAACTGCATCAATCTGTTGTTTCTTGTGAAACAATTTGCTATAATTCTTACTTTAGTTGCACGCTGTCAGCTATATAGAAATACATTGAACGGTTTACAGTATTGAGCTCCAGTGAAGTAGGAGGGTCTTGTGTAAGAAAAAGGGATAGTGCATGATGTCATCTCCTTCTCCTTTTTAATGAGATTCCAGCCTTGAGCAGCTGCGTCTTTCCGACGAGACCACAGTTATTTAGCGGAACATGCTGCTGAGGGCTGATTTGACTTTCAGATTCTTTTCTTTGACACTGTTTTGTGGAACGATTGTTTCGCCTTCCCATTTCAGACTGGACTGAAAGCAGGAGAGAGCAGAAAGTGGCAGAGAGTGGGACAAAATGCATGTTCATTTTACAGTTAATTGAGAGCTGCCTTCAATTGTAATGTGCAGATGTCGAAATCTGTACAAAGAGTTGAGGGACTCTAAAACAAGCCGGTTTGTGCTGTAGCTGAGTTGGTGCGTCTTCTGGAAATGAGATGTGTCATAGCAGCAGAGACGCAGCTCGGAACTGGCATTTGCAAGGAAGCTGAAAAGAAGAAATGCTTTATACCGAACTGCTGCTGGAGTTTGCTGATCTAGCTTTTTCACGCTAAAGGCTATCAGTATCTGCAAGTCCACGAGGAAAATATTAGCAGTTTCAGTAATGAGCCTGAAGGGAATTTGGCTGGATACCGAAGACTGTGGGAAATGAATGAGACACAGAAGGTTTGGGGAACTGTAAGTGTATGAATTTGTTAATGATTTGATTAAGAGTCAGATGTTAATAGCACTCAGAGAACAGGAAGACAAATATAGCAGAAAAATATTTCAAAGAGCAAGCCATTTAAAGTCTCATAGAAAGACTGTCAGTATTGCCGATCCCAAATGATCAGCAGTAATGAATGAGGAGTAAAAATCATAATTACCTTAAAAATGATGATTTAAAGCAAAAAAATGATTTATTTTTGCTTCTGTGGTCTTCAGGGTATGTATGTTCATACTATTCTCCAAAGCAATTCAGGCTAGGAATTTATTTTTTAAATAAGGTGATATTTGCATGCATTGATGTAATCAGGAGCTGGAACTTCAGGGAGAGCAACATATGCTTCCTCATACAATAGACTCCTGAGAGGTGGAAATGCTAACATTTTCTATTTTTTGGAGATCTGATAATATTTGTAGAAAAAGATTCTGTTAAGAAACTTTAGAGAGCTTTGAACGTCACCCTTGTCATTGCTGGTTATAATCCATAACTTCATGTAACATGAAGGTAAGTGACAGAGCACCTGCTTTGCAGTGGAATTGTTTGATGCTTTCCAGCAATCACCTAAATGCACATTTAAGTTTGATGTAGTCCAAGTACTGCTGTGTCCCTTTGGATAATTTGTCAGTTACTGCTAAGACAATTGCTAAAACATTTGGAACCATCACGAGATTAGCTGACCTGATTTATAGAAAATATTTTCTAATCTTTTCATGTAAATTCTGTGTAGTAATTGTTCTAAAGAACTGTAACATTGGTTTTGTCAGTTGTAGTGTTGCCTGATTAGTTGCGTTATTGATTATCATGAGTTACTTGTGGACTGCATTACAGACTAAGTCGAGGAGTTCTGTAGTTTCCTCTCTGTTTTGAAGTTGAATGCCTACGCAGTGGTGTCTTTATATGTAGAATTTTCACAAGTAAAGAGATTAATGCAAAGATACTGGTTATGGTGGGGAAGTTAGAACAAATAAAAACCTGTTCTATACATATCTTTATTGTATGAAAATACATGGTTTCTAGAAAGCAATCCTTACTTTTACCTGCCTTTAAGTGCTTTTATAAAGTAATTAAACAATTATCCTTAGCTGTCTTGCATCAGCACATTTCACTTTTATAAACCCGATGATAATCTTCGGTCTCCAGAAACCTATAGTTTTCATTTTACTAATTCAGTACTTGATCTTAGACAACATTTAAAGAAGCAATGAAGTTTATGGGCAAACAGTACAATACCATACGTCATCCACTCAACTTTCTACCCAGTTTATCAAGTCAGAATTATTTCATTTTCCACTGGATCTGTAGGGCTGAATCAGAAAGTAAGGATGGATTTATTCGCCTTACCTTTGTTCGCCAGAGTTGTTGAGCTCGGTAGAACAGGGGTACCATCTCTAATCTCCCATGATTCTGAGCTCTAAAACAGAGATTACCTTTTGCTGTCTCTTGCAGAACGCCTGCTATGTTCTTTCCCATCCTCAGGCCGAGGTCCTGTGATATTTGGAGGCACTGGTCTGCCCAAGTACAATATTTACCTGGTAGCTGTTTGTTTTTGTTTTTAAACATCTTTTTTGAAGGCCCCGATTCAGCAAGGTATTTACAGATGCTCTGAAGGTTCAAAGCACTTTAACTTTAACCAGTCCATTTTGATTAAATATGTGCTTATCTGAGCTAAAGAGATTAAGCACAGGAATTGTCAAAGGCGGTTTTGAAAGTTTCTGGAACAACTCAGTGGAGAACATGCCCTTTGTGAGACCTCCTTCACTTGGAAGATGATTGAGAAATGCACTATATTATGAGAAGGCAGATGCTATGTTATTTATCAGTAGCAATTCAGTTAGTTAGAAATAAGGAAAATTAAGGTTCAGTTAAGTCAATACTTCATTGACTTTTATACATGGTACAATGCCAGTATTACAAGTATAACATTATGGGCATATTTACACATGGCCTGGGGGGGTGGGGGCGAGCTTGATTAGCGAGTGCTTTTAAAAAATGCCTGAGTGTCGCATGTATCGGTGTCCTCTACACTGAAAAAATGGCGGTGGGGCGCTTTGAGCTAAAGCTCATTGAACGAGCTTTAGTTCAAAGCGCCCCGCCCCCATTTTCGGCATGGGGACACTGACACACATGACGCCAGAGTCTCCTGGAGCGCATTTATTTCCGTGCTGCAGCAGACTCAATTAATTCTGTCTGCTCCAATGCACTGGATTTCTAGTACATGGGAGCTAGCACCCTGCATGTGTATAGGAGCCCTAAATGTTTAAGGCTTTTTTCAAAATACTTAAGTAGCACATTGGATTTTTTTGTCTGTTGCCCACAATTCTGAAAATAAAATGACCATTGAAATGCATTTCATAAGATACAATAGAGTGAGAGAACGCTTTCTAGATTACTAATTTTATCACTGAGTCAGAAATATTTTTGAAGTGTGATTAATGGAAACCATTAGAAAGCAAATATTTTCTGGATATATTATAGCTTCGTTCACAAAGCCATTAGTTTTTTCTGAAATACTGTGAAATTTTAACAGCTTTATTTACTTCCACTGGAGAGGAGAATAAGAGAAAAGAATATAGAGGTGTCTTTAACATGAAAATTATAAATATCAATAGCTTCCACCATTATCTAAGTTGAAGTCATCAGCAGGAAGAATGGAGTCATTCACAGGACTCAGTTTGGTTAGCTATCATTATGTCATTTTTTTAAAGCTTAATCAGAGGTCTCAATTGTTCACTTTTTATACAAGGACCCCCTCTTCCACTTCAGTTTGAATATTTATTTAAGTCTGGATTGGAGTGGGACACAAAGATAAATATCTATTACACTCATATTTAAAAAAAGGAAAAAAAACACTATGTTAAAAGAATATTCAAGTTTGTAAGGTCCAGTGCTTGATAAAGTCAGAGGGTGACCATGCAAATTTACTTCAGCCCTCTGGGCACAGATTATTTGATACAGTCTTGAATGGCGTGACTGCATACTTTTTTGGCCACAGAAACTTTGCCGAATTTTGTGCCCAAGATGGACAGTCGTCATTCAGCTGCTTTTCAGTATTTCACTTTGCCTTGCTTGTTCAAACCCTGCATGGAATACAGATTTTTTTTCCCTCCCCCAATAGCATTTTCCTCTACCATTACCCTTATAGTTTAGTTTTTCAAAAACAAATGCATTCATTTTCAGAATGCCTTTGTATGGTGATGGGGTCCTCTGTTTTATGTAGGCGAACTCAGAAGTACAACGACAAATGCTAAATTGTCAGAAGTGTTCACTGCTTTAAGGTGCCTGATTTTTCAGTATACTTACTGTTTTATGGTACTTGGAACAGAGTTCCCGCCGACTTTGGTAGTGAATGTTAAGTGCTTCTGATCCGCTGATGTGTTTCAAATTTTGTACCCAGAAAGTGTGGCTCTCCTTTTTTTAAAGGTGGTTTGTGGTTGACAGTATCTCACAGGAGCTCTGATTCAGAAGCAGGGGTAAAATGGAACAAATTTAGCATGGTATTCAACTGCCATTAACTGCAGCATCGTGCTTTTTATCTTCTTGTAATGCCTGCCTCAACCATCACACACCAGGTAATGGCCTAAATGTCCGTTCTTTTTAATCACCTTGAAATCATACCTGTTCTTTCCCATATGGATGCATATTTCCAGTCAGTTATTAGGCTGTTGCTTTGCCATGTTTTCATTCTGTGTTATCTCCAGGTTTAGAATCAAGTTCAGATATACCATGGAAGCTAACACCATGTCAACTCAAAGCTGTGTTGGAAAGCAGCGTGGAGTAAGTTTTTAAATTGGAGCAAGTAAGTTTAGTTGGAATAACAACAAAGAGTAGAGAGATGCTGTGTAGATACATTTTTGTATTTTAAAGGAAGGTGTTCAAGTAATGTGTATATATTAGAACCAAATTCAACCAGCAAACAAATATCACACTGAAAGTAGGAATGAACAGGTCCATTGAGTGTTCTGGTGACGTTGCTTATGTCACTAACCATTTTATCACTTTTAAGGATTGATATCACCCAAATTCCCTAGTGGAATTTCAGCTTTTGTATGTATTCCTGAATATACACAATTCTCTAAGTTCTTAGTAAACCAAAATGACTAATAAGTTGTTCTTGCTGGTATAGCTTTAAATGTCACATATTTTGGCCATTTGTTCACATCATAAATGGGACTGTTGTATTCTAGTGGAACACTTTATCAAGAGACAATGCTGAAGTGTCTGAGAGGAATTAATGTGGCAAAAATGTATTTGCTGCAGATTTTAGTAAGTATTGTGTTAGATTTGGAAAATAGAAAGTATCGTGCCATTGTGCTTACGCATACCCTCAATTGGTTTTCATTTTTAAAATGACTAGGCTAGGTTTTAAACTGGTACAGTACTTGGACAATGGGCCCTGCTCCATGTTCAGATTAAAGCTGGGTAGAAACCAGCTGTAGGGTTGTTTAAACATTTTCAAACACTGCCTTTATAGATGGTTGGCACTCTTTATAGCTAGATAACATTTTTATAATGTGATAGCTACTTTGGATGTGAAGCCAGTCTAAATTTATTGTGCGATTAGCCAGTTAAGTGCATAATGTGAAGTGTGTAGCAGGAGCCACTGTGGTGTACTTTAATTCTGTTGTAGATCATGTCCACTTTCTATAGACAAGGAGTTGTGTAGTGATCAGGCCTTTTCATTATCTTCCACCTTCCACAAAGATGCCTAGGCATCTAGTGCCATAGTGCAGATACTATAAAACCTAGAAAAGAAAAGGGCTATATTCTGCTACCTCAGCCTTTTTCCTAATCTAAATATGGTCACTATAGGGATTTATATGCACGCTCCAGCAGTGGGGGGAGGGATTTAATTAAAGCGGCTCTGAGAGCTGCTTTTAATTCAAGCGCCTGGAGTGTCATATGTATCAGCATTCCTGCGCTGAAAAATGGTGGCGGGGGTACTTTAAAGCTCATCAAACTAGCTCTAGTTAAAGCGCCCCGCTGCCCTTTTCAGTGTGGTGGATGCCAATACATGTGACATTAGAGTCTGCTGGAGCACAGTAATTACCACGTTCCAGCAGACTTGATTAATTGAGTCTGTAAGTATAGCACATCAGAGCAGCCTCACTGCATGTGTGTAGGCACCCCGTGTGAGGCCAGGAAGGAATTTTTCCCTTAAGTTTGCTACTAGCATCTTGGGGGTTTTTTTGCCTTCTTCAGAAGTGTTGGCTGTTAGCCACTGCCAGTTCGGGTATGGTAATAGTCCTGCTAGCTTCCTGGCTAAAGGGTTCTCAAGGTCAGACCACCAAATTTGGAACCAGGAAGGAATGTCATGTGGTCATATTGGCGGGGATTATGGGGATTTTTGCCTTTTTCCTGTCCTTATGATAGCAGGATATCGGCAGTACCCTCATCCCCCTGCTTCACCTGTGGCAAGTTAAAGGAGATTTTTGATGTTTCAGGCATTATGCCTGGTAGTTGTGTATGAGGGTTGCTCCTGAAGTTTTTAACAGGCAAGGCACCAAGTTGTGTAGAATAATTTAGACAAAGGTGATCCTGCTTTTGTAGGCTTTAAAACTAGATGACTTCTGGAGGTTCCTTCCAGCTATACTCTTCTATGATCTTAAAGGTGTGGCTAGAAAAGTCTGCTGCTATTTATCTGATAATTACTTCATGCATATCAGGGGATCTGGCTCTCTGGACACAGCACTTAGGTAGCTGTTATCCAAGAAAGGCAGCTCATCTCCCAAATCTCACTTCTCCTTCTGTCAACCCAGTGTTTACTTGGAGTATTACTTCCTGGTTCCAGGTTGATGAAAGAAAGATGAATCTCGGTCTAAAACCTAGTAAACTGTCAGGCTTAGGAAAGTTCCTCTGGGAATATTAAGAGGAAAAGCTGGGTTGAAATCCTAAATCAATTATAAGGCAGATGCTGGTGCCATAATATAATGAAGAGTACTGCTGGGAAGTCTGCTTCAATCTCTGAAAGGCAATTTACAAGGTAAAACCAAAATCTCTTTTGAAGGTGTAGATTAAAAAGCATACATTGGCAAATCCATAATAAGGAAAATGGGGTAATTGTCTTAGTGCGACATACATTTCCATAGAGCATAGTACACTTTTAAAAAAATTGGTTAAATCCCCATATTTTATACAGGTTAGGGGACCGAAAAATAACTGAGACTACCTATGGTAGAAGAAACAGTTTTTATCTGGCATGCTTAAACCCGAGGCCTGCCGAGCCATGCCATCTGGCCCACAGAGGTCCTAGCAGTCTAAAAACTTGCAGTTGCTGCTCCCTGACAGCCACTGATATTCCTATTGTTGTGGTTTACTTGTGGTCACTTCGAAAATGACAATTTTCTGTATTATCATTAGGGCTGTGCAAAGCTTTGGTCACCAACTGAATTTGGAGGAGATTTGGCCCGATTCGGCAGCCAAATCTCTGAATCCAAATCAAATTGGGACACCCATTATAAGGTCCAAATCGAATCTGAAGCTTCTAAATTGATTCAGAAAAGATTCGGATTGGCTGGGGAGAGGCAGGCACGGCTGGGCAGCTGCAGT
>NW_017728911.1:2014112-2028843 GCF_001723895.1 Crocodylus porosus | reverse complement strand
CAGCTTGCCTGATAGCTCTTTCAAAAAAAAAAAAGCCCTGCACTCACCAGCTCTGGCAGTGCAGATCAGGGCGTCTGAGGGCTTGTGGCAGAGCCCCCCCATGCAGCAGGGGGTAGTGGGGATTGCCCCCCCTGCCTGGCACCTGTGCAGCAGCTGTCACATGGCATGGGTGCAGCATGGCTCAGCTGGGTGGCACACGCTGTCTGGGAGCTGGTGCTGCAGGGGCTGAGCGGTGCCTGGCTCCAGCTGATGCATGGAGCTGCCCTAGCTCCCAAACAGTGTGCAGCGCCCTCCCGAGCTGCGCTATACCCGCGCAATGGGGCAGCTGCAGCATGGATGCCAAGCGAGGGTGGAGGGTGATCTCCACAGTGCATGGTGGGGGTTCTGGCATGAGTGCCCAGAGGCCCCAGTTGCTGCAGCCAAAACCGGTGAGTGTGGGGCTTTCTTTTTTAATTGACAGGATGCTGGGGCCAGGCAGGGCAGCTCTTGGGGGTGGGGTTGGTTGTTAGGGGGAGATTGTGGCCTTAGAGCCCCTACATCCCCTGCTACCGCTGGTGAGTCTGGGGCTTTTTTTATTTTAAGTGCTGGGAGGCTGGGGCCAGGCAGAGGATGGGGCTGGGCAGGGCAGCCATGGGGGCTTGTCCTGCAGCTTCCCCTGCCTGGGGAGAGGCAGGAAAAGTCAGAGGAGCCACAGGAGAACCTGCAGCTGCCCAGCTGCGCCTGCCTCTCCCCGGCCAATCCAAATCTCCAGATCAGCACTGAATCTCCGATTCTGGTTCGGTCAGATTGAATGGGGACAGTGATTTGAATTGCCAAATCGAATCCACTGCCCTTCAAATCCAAATTGGATGCTCCCCTATTTGCACAGGCCTAATTATCATGTATGTTTTTATTTTTCTTGAGGTGTAGTCTTTCATCTTCCTGCCTGAAATGTATACATTTCTGTTAATGTAAGCATGACTGCATCCTTAAATTATCAGTCTTTTATTAAGCAGAAGCAATGAGGTCAGCTTTGAAAAACATGCCACAGCTTTCGTCTCAAGCACACCTAAAATAAATAGTCAATGGTGCCATTGATTTTTATTAACATAAATGAAAGCTCAGATAGGACAGAGTGGTCTGTCTGATTGATGCTTGACTTTTAATAGCAGAACTTATACTTTATCAAGAAGTGCAAGAGCCACAAAAGAAACACCCACCATATTTATTTGGATCTAAGATGACCCTGAATGTAAGACAACCCTCCCAATAATTAGATGTTACATTTATCACTTTGTTATAACTTTCCATTGTAGAATCAAATTATTGGAGGGTCATTGTAGTGGGAAGCTTGCCTCCTGTTTGTGCTTAACTAACCCCCTGCCACTTTGCCCCACCTTCCTCCGCTGCTCCCCCTTTCTGTCCCCTGACCAGGCTTTGCCACCCCTTCCCCTCCCCATCTGCTTCTCTGCGATAGCAGGCTCTGTCCCTGTTTTAGCCTGGGGCACTGAGCACAGCCCCAGCCCAGCGCAGCCCAGCCATACTGACTGCATGCCATTACTGCAGACCTAGGCTGGGGCCATGTTTAGTGTCCCATGCTGCAACACTGGCAGACCCTGCTGGTGCAGAGCAAAGGAAAGCAGGAGGGACAGACAGACATGAACAGAGGCTGCAGGCAGGGGGAGATGTGGGGGTGGGGAAGAGGCTGCAGTGAGGAAATGGTGGGGTGCAGAGGCAGCAAGTGGGGGCAGGCAGCAGGTGCAGCTATTGCCATGACCCCAGGTAAGGGGCTGGAGCCCCAGCCATATGCCACCCTCCTGTCCCCTCCCCCCTGCTCTTGTACTTGATTCGAAGACAAGGACTCCCTGTTAAATGGGGGGGAATCTCATCTTGGAATTGAGTAAATATGGTATTTTGACAATGCATAAAACATGTTTATCATAGTTAAAGAAAATGACATGCCTTGTCTGTGTTGAGAAATTTGTTTTGTAATGATCACTGTTGCCCAAAGGCATTCCCTGGCATTTCTTTTGAAATTCTTTTAATGAAAGTTTTAAGTGAGCTACCGTACTGGGTGAAAAAAATCCTTTCTGTGTGTAGTACATGCTCTGATATAAAGAGTATGGGCTCATTTATTTCATATATATCTTTTCTTTACAAAGTATTGGTAATACTAGTCTTATCTTTCTTCTGGAGAATGGGGATGAGAGCTTTCACCAGGCTTTAGTTAAAGGCATCTGAGTATTTAGGAAAGAACTTCCTGTTTAAATGTGTTAGCCATTTGAAGTTAGAGAGCAAGTAAGTCGCTGGTGAACCACATCTATTGTATATTGGTGTGCTTTTCTGTGTGTGTCCTATTTGGTGGTCTTACACAGGCATAGCAGTCCATCTGTGTGTACAAGAGGCTTCTAGTTTTAGACCTAAGAATCTTTTCTTTTTATTGTTCTGATTTCATTCTCTGTCGCATGAATATGGTTATGACATGCTGAGACAAGTGTCTAGTATCTTAATTTGCAGATCTTTATGATGACTGTCAAAATGGTTTTTTTATGCAGGTATTCTTCAATTAGATGAGTTGGCTGCCAGTGTAGATACAGCCTGTTTTCTGTCAGCATAATGCGTATGTATACACATCTATTTCAAAATGTGTCTGTGTGTTCCTAGGTGAACCATTATGTAATTGTCAAGATATTGCCTGGTGCCTTTTTTAGCCAAAAGAAGAGCTACCAACAGTGCTACAAATAACCATAGGTTACTGATCTAGCTACTATAGTTGTTTGTGGTTTAGGAGGTTGGTTAAATGCATCCATTTTGCTTTAATAAATCCATGTTGTTATGGTGGTCAGGGCATGAATGTTGTCTTGGAAGTCTTTGCTTAGAAGCTCTTTTTCTTGGATATTGCTTTCCTTAGTCTTCAATTATAGTGACGGAGGACTGGATGGTATTTAGTTTGGAGTCATTTAATGCCTTATCTTAAGTGACTGGAAGGAACCTCTGCTGATTGTTACACATATTTAGAGGCATATTTAAGTAGCGCAATGGAGGCATCATATTATATTAGTACAGGAAATGTCTTGGAGTCCTGTCATGAGAATATTAGTAAGCTATTAAACAGAAATGGGTTTCTTTAGCTGCTGTAATTTTTGTGAAGGTATAAATGCCACAGTGTTCAAGAAAGAATTAATAATAATCTAGTGTTTCAACAGTTTTAGCCAGTGACTATATATGAAACATATAGGCACCCTTCTGAGGGGAAGGGGGAAGTCCTGGGTTCTACTGTGTGACAGGGGGCCATCTTGGGGCTGGGATTGGCCTGCCCATCTGTCTTAGTAGGGCAGTCTGCCCAGTCTTGTCTGCCATGACTTGCTGTTCCGAAAACTAGTGTAAAATGTGGGAGGCTATCCATTTTAATGCTCGGATACCAGGGGCCATTGTACACCACTCTGTACCATCCCTACACCATGTCCCATGCCTTGCAGATGGCATCCAGTTTTATTATTGCACCCCAGCTTCAGGGCAGGCCAGACTCAGTCCACTGTTGGAATTCTCACACACTGCCCCTTTCAGGGCCAAATTCATACTACCCCACTCTCACTGGGGGCTCTTCCACTCCACCCTCTCTCACAGGGCCTCTTGTATGCTGCCCATCACTGGGCCACTCCCAACCTGCCCTGCTCCCTTGAGCGACACCCTTGGGCCATTAGGCTTGATTACTCTTAAGCTGGGGCTGCACACGCAGCCCTTTGGATTGCTCATGCTCCCCTACTCTTGTTGGCATAGTCCTTATGCTTAACACTGGGCTGATTCTGCCCCTAGCCCTGGGCAACTTTCCACATTCACATACTCATGGGGGTTGGCCTGTGCGCTGCCCTTCAGCCGTACTCAACACACCCCCTGGTGCAGCCTTTCAGACTGGCCTTCAGTCCTACTCTACACCTTGCTTATGCATAGTCCTTCATGTCAGAACAATGCCTCCTACGCTGTGCGGGCCCATATAAACATCCAGTTGACTCTTGAAGGAGTCCACAGTAGGTACTTGCACCACCACTGGCGGCAGTCTGTTTCAGGCCTTGGGGGCTCAGACAGTAAAGAAGTTCTTCCTTATGTCCAGCCTGAAATGGTCTTGGAGGAATTTGTGACCATGTGACCTTGTCATCCCTTTGGGTGCTCTGGTGAACAGGCATTCCCCCAGATCCTGATGTACACCCCTGATAAACTTATAGGCAGCCACCAGGTCCCCCCTGAGCCTGCGCTCTTCCAGGCTGAAGAGTCCCATAGCTCTCACCCTGTCATCCTAAGGCCTATTTTCCTCCCCTCTGATCATGTGCATGGCTCTCCTCTGGACTCTCTCAAGCTTCTCCACATCCTTTTAAAATTGTGGAGCCCAGAATTGGATGCAGTACTCCAGCTGCAGCCTCACCAAAGCTGAGTACAGCGGGAGAATGACATCCTGGGATTTGCTAGAGAATCATCTGTGGATGAAAGCCAGAGTTTTGCTCGCTTTGCTGGCTGCAACATCACATTGGTGGCTCATATTCATCTGTGGTCAATCATGACCCCTAAGAATATCCTTCCTCAGCAGGGTGAAGTTTTCAGTCATACCCAGGAGCCTCCTGTCATCCTCATAGCTCCTGCCCTTGCCTCCAGGGATGTTCTGAACAGCAACTCAGCCAGCTTTTGTTCTTTCAGTTGCCAACAGCGTTCTGCTGCTGCAACCCTGCAGACCTAGATCTAAAATGGCCGCTTCATCAGGCCTGGCCTGCACCTGCTGGCTTCCTGCTCCTAGCCTTAAAGTGGCAGGCACCCAAAAGTGCCCTGCCACACACTCTCTCAAGTGTTGCTATCCTAACCATTAGGCTGAAGACTCATGCTTCTCCTTATTGGCACAGAAAATTCTTTTGTGAAATGTAACAGCTTCCAAAGGAGGAGCACAGAGGGGCTCCATCCTGGAGTAGTGTCTAGACTGAAGAATGGAGCCCTGTTACCTCTCTGGAGAGATTTGGATTTAAATCTCTGTCAAGCAGAAGATGGAGCTAAATCTGCATTTCCAATGTCTGGGTTGAATGCTCTAACCACTGAACAGTTCTATAAAAGGTGGGCACCACTGATGGCACCTCAGCCTAGTATTTGAGGGACTACTGTTCAGTATTTGATGGCAAGAGTTTAGTTGCTTCCTTTTTAGGAGTGAGTTCTTGGCGTGAATCCATAGTAAGTGAAGTGCTGAAGCTCTGGAGGTGAGGGGAGAGATTTAAGATTCAGCCCCGTCTTCCACATTTCTGGTTGTTATATTTTTGCAGTGGGGAACTGCTTTAAACGGGCTTATCTCTGAGTGTGGGCTGCTTCCAGCCTGGCCTGTGCTGCCACTGGCAGTCAGTCACTGTTCCCCTCTGCAGTGCTGTTGGTGCTGAAATGTTGCCAAAGCCCCTTGGCTCCACAGGTCTATGTGCTATGGGTTAGTCATCTTCTGCTAGACAGCTTTCTTAGTGTTTTTGATTCTGTAGATTTCACCATAAGGAGAATAACTGTATGCATTTTTTTTTAAAGTTTGTAAATCTTTTAATAAATCAAAGCTTATATGGGTGCAATACCTTTCTTTGAAATGGCTGAAACAATTAAAATCAAGCAGAAGAAGAATATGGCATGGATTAAGTTAAAATTAATTCTGAGTTGGGTGTTCTGCTGACATAATTAGGACCACATTAATGTGGTGGTTTCTTCAAAGGAGCCTTAATGGAATTGTATAAGTATTATTTGAAAGTTTTGTTGTGACTGGTCATTGTTTCAAATTTGTAAATTATGATTCATTAATTCATATCTGCAGATGATTCAGTATTCATGGCTGGTATATTTTTTTCATCTTTTGATTTTAATCAAATAATTGTTGGAAAAAATAAAACAATATGGGTCATTTAGATCACTTTTTAAATGTGATATAGGACAAACATTTGTAAGGCACTTTATTATATGTATTAAGGGATCACTTTTCTGCCATTGGAAATGCAGCCATTTGTGGGTTACAATATAACTGGTTTAATAGTGCTACACAAAAATGGGGACTAGAGAGTGAAAAGGGTGTTTCTGTTTGAAATTGCAGTAGTTTAAAAGATGAAACAAAGAGTGAGACTTGTAATATCTCATTTTAAAACATCCAACAAATTTGTACCTCTGAAGAGCAAAACAGAGAAAAGCATCAGTCAGCCTTTTAAATTTAGTTTGTGTATTTGAGCATCTGATCAGTGTTCTGCCTTTAACAATACATGATTATTCACAGCTTTTCATATGCCCAGAGAAAATTCCTGTAAGTACAGGGGCAGTGGCCACCAATAATATCCTGCATCATGAATTCAGATTTGTGCAGAGTGGATAAATGAACAAATGGGTATAATCAGCTTCACCTGGTAGTTGTGTTTACTGGGAAAATCTCTCTTTTTTTTTTTAACGTCATAGTCTTTGTTCATGTTCAAGGAAAAGTAGAGTTTAATGTTCTATTAATTAGAGTTTACCTAGTGTAGAGCTGTTACACTTTGTAGATATATCTTGAATAAGCTGTAGCCAAGTCAACGTTTTTTGATTTGGACTGGTTGTCTTGAAGAGCATGCTAAAACATACAATATCTGAAAACTTGTTCACCTGGAGGCTAAGGTTTTCTAAAATCATGCAGCTCGTGGGGGAGCATGGAGGTGAGTACTATGAACTGAGGCCTGTTGTGGGGGGCTACTATTATCAGTGTTCCTCTGACTTCACATTTCTTGGGCTCTGTGAAAAGGAGGAGAAAAGCAGTCAGAGAGAAAGCTGATGTAGCCATGTATCTTTTGGTCTTCACATATAGGTTTCTGAACATGGTGTAGAAATTTTGGCAATTTGTGCTTCCCTGCCTTTTTAAAAGCTCCCTTCAGAGGTCTTCCAGACTCAACTAGTTCAAATGATTGTCCCTTTTCAGGAAGCGCTTGCTAATAATATACAGCCAGTTGGATTTTAAATTGAGAGTTCATAGTCATGCAAGTTCCTCTTAAGGCTGGGATTTCCCGCCCCCCGCATTGTAAAAGACTGCTCATGTTGCTCTGGTTCTGCTCCTGGTGGGCTTCCCCGTGTTTTCTGCTCATAGATGAGACCATTATCCTTTTCTCACTCATTTAGACTTGGGGAAGTTGATACATCTCCTATTCTTGTCTGAGTCATGTCTCCTGGGAGTTGTTGTTCTGTTAGACCCTGTTTCCTGGTCATCAGCTTCTTGAGAGTATTAGAGAATTCAGCTTTATCTATGAGCTGCTATTTCTACTTTGTTTAACTTTTCATCATAAAAGCTCTTTTTTGGAGTTATGCAGAGTTGCAAGTCATGAAGTTCATCTTATGAAGGTGCTACCAGTTTAAAAGGCTTATAAAAATGCAAGCACTTACCTTGCTGGGATCCTATGACCCCGGCTGACTTCCTGCCCTTTGGGTGGGGGGCTGGACTCGATCTTCCAAGGTCCCTTCCAGCCGTAATGTCTGTGAAATCTTGTTGAAACCCTTCTGAATTGCGCTCACATCCTCCCGCTGTTCACAGTTCTTCCCAACTTCATGTCGTCTGCAAACCTGCTCAGGAAGCTTTCTGTGCCAGCATTTGAATCATTAATAAACACATGGAACAGCACCGGGCTATCGACCAATTCCTGTGGGACTCCACTCAAAATCTCCTGCCGTGCTGACATGGATCCGTTTAATAATTACCCTTTCCTTGCAACTATTGAGCTGGTTATATATCCACTTTGTAGTAGTTTTATCCAGTCCACATTTCTCCAATTCATTTATGTGAAGGTTGTGTGGGACCCTGTCAGAAGTTGTGCAAATTGCTTTCCTTAGGATATGCTCCAGTAACTTGCCAGGTTTTGAGGTTTAGCCATTCTGTAGTTCCCTGGGTCCTCCTCCCTGCCTTATTTTTTTTTTTTGAAGAGGGGCACTTTGTTGGCCCTTTGGCCAGGTACCAGAGAACTGGAAATCTCACAAGACTTCATGAAGATCTTTGCCAGCAGCTCTGAGATCTCCTCCTCCACTTTCTTCAGGACCTTGAAATGAAGTTCATCCGGCTCTGCTGATTTGATTTCATTCACACCCAACAAAAGTTCTCTGACTGTCTCTCTTACATTATCTCCTCTTTTAGCTTGTCCCCTTCCTTATCCAGATAATCCCTATAAGGTGTCTGGCAGTTTAAATTTTTTATGAAGACCAAGGCAAAGTAGCTGTTTAGTAGTTCTGCCTTCTTTGTATACAGGCAGTCCTTGACTTATGTTTTGAGTTACAATGTTTTGCACTTACAACACCCTGTTTCAACTTTTACAATGCCAGTTTCAATTTACAATGCTTGATCTGATGCAGTGCCGTGCCAGCAAACAAGTTCGCTGCATCGGCCATTTCCCTTGAGAACATCTGTCCAAACTTCTTTGGACACTTTCTTTAAGAAAGCAGCCAAGACTCCAGAAAATCCTGCAGCCAAGACTCCTGAGAAGACTCCATCCAAGAAACCTTCAAAAAGTCTAGCCAAGAGCCCTTCAAAAAGTCCAGCAAAGTCACCTCAAAGAAGTCCTTCCAAATCAATATGATTATTATTTACAATATAAATATATTAATGCAGCTATATTACTCATCTATAATTGATCGAGTACAAAATTCTGGGGTATTTTTGGTGAAAATAGGGTATCAGGCCTTGGTTCAGGAACCAGTCCCCCATTTATAACATTGTTTCCTATGAGAAAATTGGTTCTGAGTTGCAATATTTCAACTTGGGATGCAGCTTTCGGGAAGCAATTGTGTCGTAAGTCAGAGGACTGCCTGTATTTAGTTATCTTAACAGAGGACTCAGTTTCCTTGGTCCTTCTTTTCTGGCCAACACAGTTATAGAACCTCTTCTTGTCATCCTTAACTTCCTTTGCCAGGTGCAGCTTGTTCTTTATCTTTGTCTTCCTGGGTCTGTCCTTGTAGGTTCTTGCTGTTTCTTGGTATGCTTCCTTGGTGACCTGCCCATTCTTCCATTGCCTGTATGCTT
Organism: Crocodylus porosus; assembly: GCF_001723895.1. Taxonomy (NCBI): domain Eukaryota; kingdom Metazoa; phylum Chordata; order Crocodylia; family Crocodylidae; genus Crocodylus; species Crocodylus porosus. The sequence continues at coordinate 2,019,842 of NW_017728911.1, read as the reverse complement.
TTCTTTTGCATTTGAGGCATTTTAAAGCTCCCTTGTGGAGCCACACTGGTTTCTTGTTGTTTTTCTTGTGCTCCAACTATGTCCAGACGGATTCTTGTTGGTCTTCTAATACTGTGGGTCTTCTCTGTAGGGTAATTCTAATTGTATGTCAGAGAGCCTCTTTATACTACAGTACTTGATTTCCCCCCCCCCCCCCAATGAAGTCTAGTTTTCATGGGGATGTACCTACTTGTTTCCATTTGTTTTGCCCCTTTCTGTTCTCTGGACTTGTATGAGGATCTGACAGTGTTTTGTGCTGTTCAGAGTGCAGAAGACAGGGTGGTGAAGCATTTAGTCACAGCAAAGGGAACAGCCCTCATCAGGTCCTTATTGTTGGATCAAGATGGCCATCCCAGAAGTGTGGGGCAAATAAAGAAGGTACCAAAAGCACTTCTTTAAAATGTGGTAGGGAATTGGTACACCAGTAGAATCATCCCCTTGCATTTGGACCCATTTCCCTACAGGTATTTGTCCAAAGTCTCCCAAGTCCGGTGTCCCCCGCCCCCCCAAGTTCCTCTTTCCAGTACATCCTTGCTTGGTTGCTGCTTTGAGAAGACACTTTTGGTCCTGCTGCTCTTCCCACAGAGCTAAGAATCTGTGTTTTATTGAGGCCCAACCTCCTTCTACTCCCAATATGCTATATACTAAAAAACAGAAATAAGCAGGGCTTCCCTCTTCCACTCCCAGCAAGAAACAAGCTGCATCACTTTCTAGAGCTCACACTTTCTAAAGCCTGCTTCCTGGGAAATTGGGTTTCTTGCCAAGTTTGTGATGTTTGTTTTTCCTTCCCTCTCTCCTGACAGTTCATTCTGTTATACCTCTGCTTAATCTCCTGGGAAGAAAAGAATCCATACTTCTGGTTGCAAGGGGAATGCAAGCCATTCAGCAGCTGCTTTCCCTGTTAATTTTCCTGAATAGAAAAGCCCTTAGAGGCTGGCTTTTTTAGTAGAAGGAGTCTGCTTATGTAGAAGAGTTGTGCCAGGCAGTGACTTGGCAACTAATTCATAGTTTCCTAGATATTTTAGAACCTGTCAAACTTCAGCTCATGGCTCTTCAGGTGGAGCGTTCAAGGCTCTTGAGTCTCTTTATCTAAGATGTGGCCTCGCTGCACCCCACCAATCCTGTATTAGTTCATCTAGAGATTAGGTCTTTTTTAGGTGAGCTTAGCTTCTAAAATGTTGGGTTTATTTTAATTGTACCGTAGTTCGTTTGGTAAAGGAGGCACCATTCTGAGAACGTTGCTTGTGTGCTTGTAATACAACCATGCCCATATAAACCCATCATGAGGACCAACAGGTAAACTGGCTTGTAAATTAGTGTTTTATTCTAAAAATGCTTTAATTGGAACTGAGAGAGAAGGATGTCATTAACGGGGTCTCTGTTTTAGGAGTTAAAGTACCAACCAGTTAGGTAGTGGTGTTATGTTGCCCAGCAGAATAAGATGCAGTGATCTGGCATCTATAATAATGGTGATCTTTGCAAAAAAACAAAAGGCAAATTACAAAGGTACAACCAGAGTTTTTCTTTCTTTTTTAAATTTAGATCAGGGCATTGATTTCATCAAAAGAAAACTGCTCCTTCCTCCCCCTGTGATAAAATGACTTGTCGTGTTGAATAGGATTGATTTATCTTATAGACATTTCTGTCTAATAAAACAAAACAAAAGTAGTACTGATTTTTGGGTTAGATGTTTAAAAATAACAAATGAATTCTGGGTATCTCAGCATTCAGCTTTTTAATATGCTTTTAAAAGGTGCCTGGTATTCAGAGTGAGATTCCATGCTTCCTGAAAAACGGGTTGCTTCAAGCTACCTTGGGATGGGTGCTTCAAAAACAAAGGCAGCCAAAAATTGCTAGTTATTTTTGAAAATCTTGGCTTGTAAGGTTGTTTTTGTGTTTGTCATATTAATGTAGATAATATTCATGAATGTGCAGTTAGACTGAAAGTTTAGTTTCCGGCCATAAAAATGAGTGAAACTGTTCCAGGAATAGTGCATGTGTTAGACAAACCTTGGCATGAGAACTTAACAAGGCTATGATGCCTTCTCTGCTTGCTTTGTTGATGGGAAAATAGCCTTAGGAACTGAAATAATGGCTGCTTGGAGGTTAGTAGTACATTGAAACAGAATTGGTCTGATACCTTTAACTTTTAAGAACATTAATTGCAGTTTTCACTTCCAAATCTTGAGGAACAAACTCTGAGACGCTTCTGAATTGGCATTTGTATAATTACTGTGAATATTAAATACGCTAAAAAAAAATCGTCTGTGGGTTAATTATTTTATTGTTATTGACTTGAAATATTTAGTCATTATGTTAATATGTATTTGTTTATATTTTGCCACCCTCCCCCCCCCCAAAAAAAAAAAAGAAAAAAAATTTCTAACCCTGGTATGAAATTCAGTCTTTCAGGTGAGCACTCAAAATATAGTATTTCAAGAAAGGGGAAAAATGTAATTTTAAGAGAATAGTTTTTATTGTATTTTTTTTAACTTAAAGTACAAATGGCTAGGCTATTTTCTAGTGAAATCTTTTACTGCTTTTGGTCTTAGCCATCTTGTGATCTCACCCAGACTCTAGTGAAGAAGGGGAAAATTGGAGTGCAAGAATAAGATCACACACTTTCATTTTCTAATTGAGAAGAGCATATACTTCAAGTGCTGTTTTTCTGACTCGTGAGATCGGGTTTGGAAGCGGTGGCAGAGAAGTGCTGCAGAATATCAAAGTAGCTGGAGTCCTTTGGTTGCTTGCCCCCTAAATGAGGTCTACAATGGTCATTGGAACACTGCAAGTTGTTACAATTCCTATACTACTTCAAAATTGCGCTGTTAATTATTTTAAAACTTCCTTGTGTATATGAATAGGTTTAATTAATCTTTAAAAAAGTATTAATAGTCATTATTCCTTCTGGAAGTTGAAAAATTATTAGAAAATCTGCAATATTTGTTTTTCAGTTAGTTCTAGATATCTTCTGCCAGTCGTCACAAACTCAGGCAATCACTTGTCATCCCCAATATTAGAATATCAAGTTTTCAAATAATTATGCGACTTGCCGGCATGAAAGAAGATTATATGCTGATGTGCTTCTTTCCAGACTTGGTCTCTTAATTTTCTTTTTTTATTTCCCAGTACTAAGCTGTGCTGTGGGTGAAAAACGATAACTAAAATTTATTAGTACATAAGTTTCTAATTTTTAAGGCAACACACACAGCTTAATAATGTGACCTTAGAAAACACTGAATAGATGTCATAATGATATCTTTATATTTTGGCTTCTGTACTTAACAAGTAATCAGATTATATATAAATGTAATTACATTAATGTTTCCTTAATATCAGGATTTTTAAAAATGGCATAATCAAGTATTTAGAAACTAAGAAGTGCAACAAACAGTGATATCTGTGGAATCTTAATTTGGATTTGTGCAAGTAATGCAAATAGGTGGATAGTTATCCATTCTTATTTCTTTTATTTTCAGTTAGTTTGTAGTTCTTTGCCTCATTTCCTAAATACCATTTTTTGTCCATAAAGGCTTTTCTGATGCTTGTTACCATACTATTTGAATAGTATAGATGCTAAATGCATTTCTTGTCAATGATTTGTGAAATAACATGGTGATATTACTTCAGTTCTTCATCTGTCTGTAAAACTGCAGTTTCAAACCAAATTGCCAATTTATATGTCCAGTTAGATAGAGATTACTAGATCTTGATTTTTTTTTCAGAGTACTTAGTATTTTTATAGCTATTATGTGCTCAAAGCACAACTTGCAATTTGTGAAGATTCAGTATTTCTTCAGGCCCCCATGCTTCAAGTGGGAACCCAGAAGAAAGGAACAGACAATTAGTGACTATCTCTTGAAAAGTTTTTAAAGGACCTAGCATCTCACAGGAGAGAGTCTGGGTAGATTCCAGCTCCACTGCAATGACATTCAGTTGCCTTAGCCACATCACCCAGTTCTTCTCCAGTAGGCTTCCTCTTTTTCAGTATGTTTTTTTCCGGCTTCTGCAGCAAGGCACCAGTTCTACAGACAGTAGTTTCATTCTCTCTAATTATGCTTCATTCCCCAAGCACCATCCATCTGGTGTACATGAAAGAAGTGGAATTTGATGGAGGAAAGTAATATGTGAACCTGTCATTAAATGTTGTGAATATAACATATAGAAACAAAGGGGCTGAAGTAGGATGGCATAAGGACCCTTGAATCGGGTATTTCCTAGTGTTTGAGTGCTTGCCTTCTGCAATCTTAATACATTCTCTTAATACAGTTTGTGCTAATGTCATTTTTAAAGCTTTCTCAAAAGCCAAACTGAAAAAACAAAAATCTGTCATATGGAACCATTTAGACCCCTACATGGGTTATCAGCCTTTAGTTTCACAACCTTTAGATTCACAGATTTTTTTTTTTTTTTTTTAACCACATAAGCTGAGTGACCTGTCAGCATTACTGGGCTGTTATCTCAATGGAAAGTCATTAAGGCTAGGGACAGACATTATACACAGACCTGTTTAAGTTATCAGAAACTGGTTTAGACCTGTAACAGACCATATGTTCATTGCACACAAACTGGTTTGAAAATGGCTGAAACCAGTCTGAGATGAACCTGGTTGAATGTAGTATCAGACTTACCTGATTTGGGTCAAACTGGTTTATGCAGTGTCTGTCCCAGACCTCTTCCTGGTTTAAGTTAAACCAGACTCCCTCAGCATCCCGATATGCTGTCTGGGCTGGGCAGGGTGGGCTCTGCTCCACAGCAGAGCTGGCCCCTCCCTTCTGCTCCCTGGCTGGAGCTGTGGCAGAGACTGCAGGTGTCTGCCTGGTTTCCCTTTACTCCCCACCTCGCCTCACCACTTTTTGCTAAGCAGGGATTTCCTGGTCCCCTCTGCCTTCCACAGACACCTCTCAGCATTAGTTAGCAGACCACATGCTGGCTATGGTCCATGCTATGGCAGATGGGACAAAGGCAGAATCAACATGTAGCTGGTAAAGTTCCTCAGTTCTATAAATGAGCTGATGAGCATTGAGTTAAGGTGGATAAACATTGAGTTATTAATTCCCTGCTGGGCTGGTCAGGAGTGGGGTAACCCCTCCCTAATCGGTGTCTTGCTGGGACCTGGCTATGCCCCCCCTCCCCAGCTCAGCTCTGTGGAAGGGAAAGGAAGGGAGGGCTGCTTTAGCGTCCCCCAGCTTCTAGCGTGAGCCAGTGCCAGCATATGCTTGCATTTTTCAGTCCAGAGGTGATGTCTGTGCAGTTACAAATGGATCCAGTCTAGGAAGGTTAGATTAACCTGCAAAGATTGAATCAGTTCAGGCTCAAGCTTTTTGAATGTTTGTCCCTAGCTTAAAAGAAAAGGGCATACATGGAATACTAATGGGATTTATAGTTATTCTGGACTTTCGGAAGGCCTTCGACACTGTCTCTCACCCCGGTCTCATTAAGAAACTGGGGGACTGTGGTGTCGACACCTACACAGTCAAATAGATTGCCAGCTGGCTGGAGGGCCACACCCAGAGAGTGGTAGTGGATGGGTCATTTTTGACCTGGAGGGATGTGGGCAGTGGGGTCCAGCAGGGCTCAGTCCTCAGGCCTGCACTGTTCAATATCTTCATTAGTGACTTGAACGAGGGGGTAAAAAGCAACCTGTTCAAATTGGCTGACGGCATTAAGATGTAGGGGGATGTGGGCATG
>NW_017728911.1:2003122-2012178 GCF_001723895.1 Crocodylus porosus | reverse complement strand
CCTGCACATCCCAGATGAGCTGCGAGTCTGTCCTGCGCCTTCCCCAATCCCCGCAGCCCCACTCCCTCCCTTACTGCGGGGGTCTACAGGAACAGGGCTAGTGCTATAGCCCGGCAGCCAACCCTTCATGACCCAGTGGTTGGGAACCCCTGGTTTAGTCCCGTGTTTTCCAGTCATAGATGCCCTTATACTTTTGTCCTTACCATGAATCAAAATTTTATTACCTTACCTTGTACTCTTTTGTTAGTTGCTAGGCAGCTGAATGGTCATGCCAACACATGGTTCAAGTTTTAGATTGTTGTCTTTAGTAGGCGTGTTAAACAGTTCAAACAAATTTCATATTCTTCATATGGCACAGGTCTACTTATTGCACTGTTTGTTTAGTCTAGATGTAAATTTAGCTGGGTGTGCATAGCTTGGTATGATTCTGTTAACTGTTTCACTGTAAAATACGTATTTGTATGTATACATACCTACTTACAAATACGTATTTTTACAGTAAAGCCGTTAACAGAACACACATGTGCACAAACACATATACCCGCAGGTGCATCTGGCCAGCTTGCCATTCCCGTTGGTTTTAACTTTCTACTTTCTGTGTACGTTTGACACTATCACCGAGGATATTGTTACTGAAACGCACGCTGTTTGGAGATGCAAGTGATTTTAGGATAAATGATACTTAAACTGGTTTTACACTTTTCAAAGATAGGATTGCTACTTATTTTAAGGTACTTTACACACAATGAAGGTATTGTGGAAATGGTATGTTAAGCAAAGCAGTGGTATTTATGTATCATGGGGGGGGTTGTTTGTTTTTGTTTTGTTTGAACAAAAACTTGAGCTGGAGAATACTGTTTATGCTCTGTATGCTGTCATCTTCAGGTCTTTTCACTCCACATTTAAGAAGAGCAGACAGATGGCAACATCCAGTGAAGGTAGTAAAAAGTATGTTTCCAAATGAAAGAGGCTGAAAACACGTTTCTCTTCATTTTACTTTGGAGGTGAATAGTTGAGAACAAGATCCAGTTTTAAAAAACAATGAATGATACAGAGAAGGCAAGTTGGGTGCCTGTACATTTTTTTTCTTGTATTACTAGAATAAAGAGAGAGCCAGCAAAATTACAAGGAACAATTAAAAGTGAATAAAAGGAAATACTCACATGAACATGCACCTGCCCCCCCCCACCCCGAGGCTGTTATAAACCTATGAAAAAAGGTTTGTAATAGAAATCAGGACAGATGTTTAATGTAAATAGTGTTCCTCTCTCTTGAATGATTTAAAGAGAACAGCATGGTGAGCTCTAGAAAGAAGATGGGTAATCACAACGGTAAAGCATTGAGAGTATTTTAAAGTATTATAGGTTACCCCAAGTCAAGCAGCTTTTAAGTAAGTATATGCATAATTCTCATTTGGAAGAATTAAAACCCGATACTTACTAGTTCCCCTGGGTTTTCCTGTTGATTTAAGCAACTTCTCCATGCCAAAAAAGAAGAGAAGCAAGAACTGGAAAGAACATTGAGATTTCCTTCCCTGCAGTGTTAGCACATGGTATATTGTTTACCACCAAATGACTGGGTCCAGCAACAGCTTTGATGGCAAAAGGATATTGTGTTTTTTCTCATACTCCAGGCAACAGCATTGATGAAGTCAGTAGTGTTTACACTTCTGTTAAGCTGTGTCAAAAATGTTAGGAGAAATATTGCCCAATAAACTGAAATTAAAGCACAAAAGTATAGCTAAGGTAACAACTTTTCTTAGCTTTCGTAGATTAGATTTTGTAGATTTTTTTAGGGTCGGAAGGGACCTCAGAAGATCATCAAGTCTGGCTCCCCGCCCCTGGGCAGGAAAGAGTGCTGTTGTCAGATGACCCCAGCCAGATATTTGTCCAGTCTCCTCTTAGAGGTTTGTAAGATAGGGGAGAGCACCATTTCCCTCGGAAGCCCATTCCAGACTCTGGTAACCCTTACCATAAAGAAGTTCTTCCCAATGTCCAGTCTGAATCTGCTCTCTGTCCGTTTGTGACTGTTGTTTCTAGTTACTCCAAGGGGTGCCCTAGTAAACAGAGTATCTCCTATTTCTTGCTGCTCCCCCCTGATGAATTTGCAGTTTGCCACTAGATCACCTCTCAGCCTTCTCTTGTGAAGGCTGAAGAGATCCAGGTCCCTCAACTTGTCCTTATAGGACCTTCCCTTCAGGCCCCTAACCATATGAGTGACCCTCCTCTGGACCCTCTTAAGGTTATCCACATCCCTCTTGAAGTGTGGTGCCCATAAACTGGACACAGTACTCCAGCTGCGGGCTCAGCAGTGCCACATAGAGAAGTATCACCTCCTTAGACCTGTTTGTGATGCACCTGTTAATGCATGATAGAGTGTGGTTAGCTCTGTTGATCACTTTGTCACATGGTTGACTCATGTTCATCTTTGTGTCGACTATTACTCAAAGATCCCTTTCAGCTTAGAAGGTGATCTCCCAGTCTGTATTGGTGATTTCATCTCCCTAGGTGCAGCACCCTGCACTTATCTTTGTTGAACTGCATCCTATTTTGTTCTGCCCACCTTTCCATCCTTTCCATACCTACCTGGATCCATTCCCTATCCTCCAATATGTCTGCCTTGCCCCATAATTTGGTGTCATCTGCAAATTTGGACAGTGTGCTCTCTACTCCCTCTTCCAAATCACTGATGAAGAAATTGAACAGTACTGGCCTGAGGACCGAGCCCTGGGGGACACTGCTGCCCATATCTTTCCCAGTTGATACTGACCTGTCCACCACCACTGTCTGGGTGCATCCCATTAGCCAATTGGCAACCCACTTGACCATGTAATCATCTAAGTTACGGTTGCTTAATGTTTTTAGTGGGTAAAAAAGCTGAAGTTATACTGTAACAAGGGGCTGAATTCTTCTAGATTATCCCTTTGCCTTACCTTCCTCTGGATCATCACTTCAGAATTTTCCTTCATCTGGGGAGGATCTAACTGTGGGTGTCTTTAGAATTTGTCAGTGTTGCTCTATGGATTAGTGAGAGTAGTTCTTTCAGTGTTGTGTAAGGAATTTCTCACTGGGCTCAGTGCACTACTTCTGCCCCTTTACCAGCTTACTGTGTGTGAAGTGTAACAACATTGTGTGCGGCTTGTAACAATTAGCTAGTAATTTAGTAACAGGACTTAGTTTACCGTATTTGATAAACTACCCAGTACTGGGTTGTCACTCAGTTTAACATTTGCATGTTTAGTTTGCAACAAGTAATTGCCAAAATAAAGTATCCTATATTATTTTTTTAAAATTATTCGGACTTTCTTCCCATGACAGAAACTTTAAGTACGTAACAGTAGCGTGGCAGAAGGCAGGGTAGATGTGCATCTTGTAGACTAACCCAGTCAGATGCGTAACTCTTCTGGTCATGAACAGTAGTATGGTTAGCATTTTTCTTAATCGTTTGAGACATTTCGCTTACTGCTAATGTTTAAGAATGGAAAATCGTCTGTCAACTACTGAAGCTTGTGGAAATATATTTCTATAAACTCAAAACACTTTTTATTGAATAGATTCACAATACATAAATAGCTATCTCAAAGAAACTCCATTAAAAACTTTGAGACGTTACTAAAATGTTTTTTGACAGTTTTGATCATTGAAGATAGCTTTGTTTTCAAATATAACTTTTAATAATGACACAAACAAACATTTCCAATCTACCTTGTCAATGTTATTTCAGGCCAAAGTTCTTGATTTGTAAAATCACTTTCCAAAAATGTCAAATTTTTATGATTTAAGTTTGTTGGTTATCACTCATAGTCATGAATTTAATCATTTTTCATCAGTTTTGCTGTGAAGTAGGTGAGTGAAAGTTCTTATTTAAACCTAAACGTATTAAATATTTTCAGAAGGACTTCGTAAAGTGTTTGGCCAAGGAACATTTTGTTTTAAATGTTAGTCTTATTACTTTTCTAGTGTGAAAGTCCCATTTTAAACAGGTACTTAAAGTCCATGAATACATACTTTGAGATTCTATAATTACATGTAAGCTCTTACAGCCTCTGCAAGATCGAAAGGATATGGTTAGAGTTCTGTCTCCAGGGAGAAGAGCATGCTATTTAGGGTGGCCATTGGTCCTGTTTTATACTGAACTGTCCTGTTTCTAAACCCTTTGTCCCCTGTCTATTTCTAAATGAGGAACAGATTGCAAAAAGTCCTGTTTTTCAGTTCACTGGGGGAAATGCATGTAAATCATTTGTCCTCGTGATTCTGATGGCTGTGCCTAGAGGTTAGACTGTGCTCAGCCAGGAGGAGCAGGGTTCCCAGCCAGGTAAGGAGGGAAGCAAGTGGCCTTTTTGTGATAGCCATGCTCCTTGCTGCTGATTGCCAAGGGGCACAGTGGCCCCATCCCTCGCTGCTGATTGGTTGAGGAGGTGGCAGCCCCACCCCTCACCAGTGTTTTGGCCAAGGGGGCCTGTCCCTCACCAAGGGAAAGTCTGTATTCTGGGGACGCATCAGTGGTCACCCTAATGCTACTACTTTATCTTTCCTAAAGATCAGTAGAGGTTGAAATGTAGGTTAACCTAGAGGTTGAAAGAGATCTTGGTAGTTGAGCTTTAGTAATCTTACAGTCTGCCACTTTCTTGGTATGGGCACATTTATACTGATAAAGGGTAGGTCTGTCTTTTTTTTTTTTTTAGGCTTTAAAAATGATTTTCTTCATTTATATGGGTATATTACTATTTTGACCTAATGCCATATTGCTGAAAAGTATATTTTCTTAACGTATGGCAATACTAACACTACTCTATTAAAGGGCATGTTTTTGGATAGGGCAGAATATAAATATAAATGAATAAAGAAATACAAATTGCACAATATGTACTCTCTGAGCAAATGTATCTGTAACAGTTTATCAGCCAGGGTGGTGAATTACTGCCTAGACCTGCAGGGACAACGTTCCTAAGGAAACCTCTCTCCAGATATGTTCTCCTGCTGCTATTCCTATAGCTCTATGAAGGCAATGACTGTTTTCCCTTGTAGGGCCTGCACACAGTTTATTGTAGTATTCCTTCTAACATGCTTTGGGATGTGGCATTTTTTTAAACCAAAGAGACCTGCCAGTAAGGGTTGAACAGAGTAGGAAAGCCTTATTCATATGTACCAGTGCTTACAAAACCCTTTGCAAATAACTTTGTTAACACTCCACAGACTTAAAACAATCTGACTTTTATGTGCCTTTGGCGTTTATGTACATCTGTATCAGCAGATATATGAATGTCCATAGATTGCAACTACTGGAATTTGTAAAGTTCTGTCACTTTAAGAGTTATAAATCCATGTATGACCTCTCCTCCACATTGCTAACTTGTAATTTTAGTGGAGGTTTCTAGCTTTAAAATATCTCTAGGGAACTGACTCTGCATATGTGCAATTTGAAGGTTACTGATATTTTCAGGCTTTGCACTCTGAGATTAGTGCTTGGCTCTGTAGAGAGCCAAAGTGTTCAAGATATCTTGTAGCTCGGATATGCAGAACATCATTATGCTGCTTTATTAAAAGAATACAGGTTTTTGAGAACAAATTTAAATGGTCTGAGGTCAGCAAGGGGAGGATGAAATCTTTTGGACTTTTAGTTATAGTTTGTGAGGAACTTTTCCAGCCTCTAAGGGAAAAGTTACTTCGGGGGGGGGGGAGAGAAGCTTTTAAACCTAGGTTCACCCATAGTTTTTAATAAACTAATATGAAAATAATACACTTGTCCTGTCTTTGCTAGGGTCGGACTACCATGATGATCCAGGTAATACGGGAGAAGGAAGGCTTTTTTGTAATGGCTTTTATTAGAGCAGCTGTATAGTTGAGTGAGAGGTTAGACAAGTTTTTGTGCACAAAGTGTGTTTCTTCACTAGGGTTTTACCCTGAGTTAGTAAAATAATTTAATTTGTTCCTCTGCCCTGCCCCCCAAAGACAAGACTTATGTTACAACCAACAGTTTAGAAAATGTTTAAAGCAGTTACTAATTTCTGTCTGTGTGCTCCTCCTATAGTGTGTAGGTTGATTCAATGTCAGGTACATTTCTTAAGAACATAATGCTTCAAAAACCATATACATACACTGTTATATATGTGTATACTAACCAATTGCCTGTCAGGAATGACGGGGGATGGGGATGGAGTCTTGGGGCCCCCCGTCTGGGCCTGCTTTCCCTTCCCTCCTGCTGCTTGTGGTCTGGGCCTGCTCCCCTTCTTGCCTCCCCCACTCCGTCCCGTGCTTCCCCACCATCATGGCAATGGGTTGCCTTCTGTTAGAACACAAAGAAAGCGTTACAGGCAGACGGACAAACGTAGGCTTCTATAATAGGGGAGACCTTGTAGCCGCCTACAAGTTTATCAAGGGAGGACAACAGGGAATTGGTGATTTACCAGAGCACCCCAGGGAATAACTAGGAACAATGGGTGCAAACTAGCAGACAGTAGATTTAGGTTAGACATTAGGAAGAATTTTTTTACAGTAAGGGTGGCCAGAGTCTGAAATGGGCTTCCAAGAGAGGTGGTATTATCACCTAACTTGGAGGTCTTCAAGAGGAGGCTTGACAGTCACCTGGCTAGGGTGATCTGACCTCAGTCCTCTTTCCTGCCAGGGGCAGGGGGTCGGACTTGATGATCCATTGTGGTCCCTTCCGACTCTAATCTATGAATAGAATATGTATGTGTGTATGTGTATGTGTGTGTGTGTGTGTGTGTATATATATGTATATATATAGGAGTGTACACTTGCTAATTTATTTCAAATTAGATAAATAAACAGTATAAAATAATACTGTGCATTTACGTAATACAATTTATCAGGCGGTACTGCACCTTTGAAACTTAATATAATTAAAGATACTAATGTCTGTGTAAGGTAGGTGATATTCCTATATAACCAGGAGTAAAGTGAGATGATGACTATAAGTTAACTAATAAAGACATTGGCAGAAATGGAAATAGAATGGCAAGTAACATTTTCACCCTTACTTTGGCTTTTTCATACTGAGTAAAATAACTGGAGTGGCATAAAGACTTTCTCAAGCTCTGGATGTGTTGACACAGATGAGAATTTTCTTGGTGTAAGAAATAAGAATAATCAAAAGCTTGTTTTTCAAAGAACCTTTTACAAGCCTTGATGTTGCAAGTATGCCAGGGACAAGGATCACAGCACCGTGGGCATTTGGGGAACTGTTGTAGTCTGTAGGCAGGAAGCGCTAGATTGCTGTAATGCAAGATGGACTGTTGGAGCTATCTGTTCCATGAGGTGCTGAGAAGCCCAGAACCGGGCAGGGCCCAAGGATGACTTTGAGAGGCTAATCCACCATTTCTTTGGGTATGGCTTCTGTATGGGACCTCTTAGAGGTACAGAACAGAATCTTTCCCTGTATCTCCTTATAACATCTGAGGGGGAATCAAGGAAAATCTGCAAGTTGGCATTATGACAGAAGTGCAATGGAATTTAAGATAGGAATCTGTTCTTTTCTCAGCAAATGAAATGAGTCAAGGAAGAACTTATAGGTAGGACTGTATAGATAGGACTGAGTAGATCACAGGATCATAAAAAATGAGGGTTGGAGGGGACCTCAAGAGGTCATCTAGTACAATCCCCTGCTCCAAAGCAGGGCCATCCCCAACTATATCATGCCACTCAAGGCTTTGTCTTCCTGGGTATTAAAAACCTCTACTTCTGATATCCAGAATGTGGCGAGAGAAACTTACTTTGGGAACTCCCATATTTTTGAGTACCATACTTTTTTCACACCCAATATAGACTTAACACTATTTTTGCACAAGTATGTATGCACATCATTTGGATTTTTAAACCAGTGTAGCAGATTAAAAAGTGTATCTGCCTTATCTTGGATTTATCACTATGTGAACATCCTTGAGAAACTTGGCTAAGATGGCAAGCAGCTCTATGAATCTTTGTATCATGGTAGCAGAGATGCTTAATGCTTTGGTGTTTCTTTTGGGATAAGGGTTTTTATAAGGGGAAAGACTAAACATTCTTCTGGCTAAAAAAACAAACAAACAGCCCACCGTAGTTTGTTAGTTGACTTCACCTTAATCTCTAGGCAACATCAAGGCCTTGGGAGCTATTTTTCTCTTTGTTTCTCTTGGATTTGCAGCCAATTTGTGTAATACATATATTCCCAGAGGATTAGAATTGTACCTGTACAGCACATACTACTGAGCATTAAGCTCTGTTGTTACTGTAAATAGACAGAAGAATAAAGAGACTTTAGAAAGCATTTCTTAGCAAATTAGACTCTCTAACAGATGCCCACTTAACTGCTGTCAGCTTGCAATCTCACTCGCTTTCTGCTTGGAAAAATCACAATAAGAAATTTGCTTCAATAACTATGCTGTATGTGCAAATAGTGTGGCTTCTGTGTATTTAGTGGAAAGTAGAAAGGTTATGTTGGCTCTATACTTTGGCCCCATGCAGCTGTCTTAAGAAATATGTAGGGGAAAACTGGCACCATGAAGTGAGGAATTAGTGCCAAGTCCTTTTTTGAAAAACTTTTTTCATGATAGCCAAACTATTTATGACGGAGATCTTTTGATTCAGTTTATATATGGTAGCTGCTTCTACATTTTTGAAAGGTGTGGAGGTGGCATTGCTGAAGAACAGTATTCTGGCTGTAGCTGATCAGCTGAGAATTCGAAGGTGGGTGGGAGGTGGGGGTGATTTGAAGATGGAGTATATTTAGTGACGCTTAATGCACTAGCCTCTGTTCATATCAACCAGCCATAGAAAGGGCAGGGAATGGATGGCCACTGTATTTTTAGACTTCATAGATGTTAGGGCTGGAAGAGATTCAGGAGATCGAGTCTAGCACCTTGCCCCAGAAGCAGGAAATCAGCTAAGGTCGAAGGATCCCGGCAAGGCAGAGATGGAACTGGGACTGGCTTCCCAGATTAAGGACAATAAGAAGTCTTTTTTTAAATACATAGGGGGTAAAAAGAAGGTCCCGGGTAATGTGGGGCCCTTGCAGGACGACATGGGTAACTTGGTGGTCACACCAGACGGCAAAGCTAA
>NW_017728911.1:1968159-2003022 GCF_001723895.1 Crocodylus porosus | reverse complement strand
CGGACTAGATGATCTGCTCAGGTCCCTTCCGACCCTACAAACTATGAAACTAAGTTAAGCATCCATACGTGATTTGATTATAGTCTGGTGTACTGGCAATGTATCAGCATAATATAAGATTTCTGTTAAGTTTTGGATGTTGGATTAATGCTCAGAAAAAATAATAATTCTAATGTTCATTAATGGTTGAGTGATGCAAGAAGTCAGAAAAATTAGCATCTCAATTTTGGGCAACAGGCAATCATTGTGCATAGTCCCTCGATGTTTTGAAGTACCGTGTTTTTGCTTAAATGTCATCGTAGGAAGCTTGCACAGGAAAAATTCTGAAGTAATGGGGAAGGCAGTTTCATTCCTTTTTTCTTTTCTTTTGAAAATGCCTGTAGTATAGGGATTGAAGGTCATTGTTTTTTTTTTTTTGTTTTTGTTTTTTTTTAATAAATTTGCTGTGACTTGTTCAGAATCTGAAAATAGTTAAGAAACATTACGTGTTACAACACGCTTGTGTAGGAGGCATTTTAGACTTTGCTTATATCTGGGTAGTCTGCAGAGAAAAGTTGAGGTGTTTTTCAGGCACTCCGTTTATTAAATGATGTTCCTGCTCACTTTGCTTCAAATATCTAAAAATGGAAAAGCAGGCATTCAAACCAGGCAAACTAAACTAAATTATTCTATGCATAGTAGAAGTGTTTTTGCCAATGATATACCTACTGTACCTAAGCATCCCCAACGTATTCCTATACTGCTTGCAAAATGCCACACTTTCCCCCATGATTTTACCCACAATAGAACATTAATTTGAAACTAGACAGAAATTTTGAATCCTCAAAGCCTCTTTAGACTTTTCCAGGAATTATCAAGATTTTAATGTGAGGTATTTCTGAGTGTATAAGAGTAGAATAGGGTCTCAAGTGGTTAGTGTTAGCACAGTAAATGTCTTCTGGCTGCAGTTAGTTTTCCTTATAGTACCGTGGTATTTTACAATTCAGTTGACTTTCCAAATGGCAAAGTTTGACAAAGCCCTTTGTAAAATCTTAAGAATGAGATTAATGGTATTGCTTAGCTGATATTGCCTTATCTGCTCATGTAGTGTACTAAAACAAGTCTTAATGTTTATCTTCATTTTTAGTGATGTCATGACGGCATACTGGACTGTTCTAAAGATGCACTGCAGGTACTGATGGCAAGGGGTCCAATATGAGTGTAAATGATGCTGGAGGAAGACGACGCTTTGAGGACAGTGAGTTCACATTACACATATACCCTGGGAACATTGCTGAAGGGACTATCTATTGCCCCATTACTGCCAGAAAAACTTCAACAGCTGCTGAGGTGATAGACTCTCTCATTAATAAACTCCAGCTAGACAAAACAAAATGTTATGTCTTAGCAGAGGTGAAGGAGTTTGGTGGGGAGGAATGGATTCTCAACCCTACAGACTGCCCAGTCCAGCGCATGATGTTGTGGCCCCGTATGGCACTTGAGAACCGACTGAGCGGGGAGGATTATCGTTTCCTTCTGCGAGAGAAGAATCTAGATGGGTCAATTCATTATGGCAGCCTCCAGTCCTGGTTACGGGTGACGGAAGAGCGTCGCAGGATGGTGGAACGTGGATTCCTTCCTCAGCCACCGCAGAAGGACTATGATGACCTGTGTAGTTTACCAGACTTAAATGAGAAAACACTCTTGGAAAATCTTCGAAACCGCTTTAAGCAGGAAAAAATTTACACTTATGTAGGCAGCATCCTAATAGTTATCAATCCATTCAAGTTTCTCCCTATTTACAATCCAAAGTATGTCAAAATGTACGATAACCATCAGCTTGGAAAGCTGGAGCCCCATATTTATGCTGTGGCTGATGTGGCCTACCATGCAATGCTTCAGCGCAGGAAGAACCAATGCATTGTCATTTCAGGAGAAAGTGGGTCAGGGAAAACACAGAGCACAAACTTTCTGATTCATCACCTCACTGCTCTCAGCCAGAAGGGGTTTGCTAGCGGAGTAGAACAGATTATTCTTGGAGCTGGACCAGTGCTTGAGGTAAGATGAAAGTAATACTAATGATGAAGCTATTTTTGATGTGTTACAAAAAATAGTCCTGATTTTATAGTATGAGTCTGTGTACTGCCCAAATGATAATAGTAAGCAGGATTACCACACTATTACGAATAGTGTGTAGGTGTGTGTCTTTATAAAGCAAATACAGTTTTAACGCTCTTGAAAAAATGCAGTGAATAGTTATTTGGGGAATTTATTAAAAACATTTGTTTTCACTTTAACTAAAATAATCTAAAAATGCATGGAAATCCCAAAATGATTATTTTTAGTTAACAAGAGACTTAATTTAAAAATGGAGCTTACTGCATGTAGTATATTGACTGTGTTACTGTCAGTGTTTAACTGTTAACTTTATTTGAGGTTTTATGCATGAAGATGCTTTGTACTCGGGTTTTGGCACGCCCAAATTGTCTTTCTCCCACCCATCAGGAAAAAAGCTTCTATATACTATATTGTCTTGCACACAGCATGCCCCAGAATATAATGCATGACTTGCTTTTGAAAGGCGGAGTGAGGGGGGAAAGATTTTGCCTTGTAGAGAGCAACTGAGTAGCAGCAGCTAGGGAGCAGATCCTGTCCATTGTTCAGCTCCCTGTGGATCACCCGTAAATGGCAGAACCTTTTGCTTACCATATTTCTCACATGTGGTACACACTCCAATTTCCAGCAGGTGGGCTTGTTTGAGTCCCCTCCCCCCCAAGAAAAGGAGTGTGTCGTATACAAGAAAATACAGTACTTTAATTTTTACATATGGAATGTCACTAAATGTGAATATTTGTAAGAAAAATATTTACCTAGTTGGAAAGTAATTTCATAGCAAAGGAACTTAATGGGTTGCAAGTACTAGAACACTGTATGTTTAAAAATAGCCTTCTTGTTGAATTTCTTCGATTAGTGGTTATAAAGGCTCCCTGCATCTAAAAGGGTGATCCTTGGCATTCAACATCCTGTGCCAGGGGGAAGTGGTAACATCTGTCTGGGAAACTAGATTTGAAAGAATTTGTTTAGCAATTTGAGGTGGAGTGATGCTACACCTATGTTTAAAGGAAGTTGGTATGAAGGAAGTTTGCTTGCTAGGAAAAAGAATGCTTCTGGGTAGAAGAAACTGCCTTCAGCTCCTTAAAACAATATGTAAAAAGGTGCGCTGTATTGTTTTCTTTTGTGAATTAGTGTCTTGACTGTATATCCAAGGAATTTTATTAGTCTTGTGTTTTTCATTGCTATCCATTATTGGATGTTTAGCAGCAGTCAGTAGTCCCTCCCAAATTTAGATAAATTCCTACTCAGCCCCAGCTTCCTGCAAGGGTCCATTGTTAGGGCAGGGGCAGAAACCCCTAGCCAAAGGAGGCAGGGAACCCAGAGACTGCTGCTGCAGCTGGAGTAAAGGAGGGAGCAGTGACTGGGTGAGAGCCTGGGGCTGCACATTTAACCCCTCACAGGCCTTTGGAGGAAGTAGGGATCTGTGGTTTGGTTTTTCTTTTTTGGAGGTAGTATCACCATGTGTTGAAGTCTTTACTTTTTCATATTCAGCTTTGGATGCTGTGAATTTTAGTAAACCAGTCTGGATGTAAAAAAACCAAACCAAAACAACAACAACAAAAACCCTATCAATTGTTTTGGACATGCCTTCACTTGGGAGAGACGTTTCCTAGCAAAATAGAGGTGAAAGAAAATCTCAGGGACTTCTACAAAGATTCGCTGCTGTATTGAATCTTTTAAAATAAATAATGATGCACTTTTCCAATTTTCTTTCTTCTAAAGCATCTGCTGTTGTTGGGAAAGACTAGACCTGTGTTTTCTATGAAGTCCATTAAAAATGATCAGACTAGACCCTAAGCTGTAGTTCCCCATGTTCAACTATGGTTATCTCAATGCACACCCTGACTTATTTCAAGGTGTGCAGTTCTTTTCCTTTTATAAGCAATGACGGTGGTGGTAACTAGTGATCACAGAGCCATTTTTAAGGCAAAGTATTTAACACCAAAGAACTTAAGAAAAATAGATCCTAAATGAATTGACCAGTCCATACTTATACCAATTTTTTCCCTCCTAAGGGTCACCATTCCCCGAAACTGGAGAAGGTCTAATTTCTTCATGGTTCAGTATCCCATAACCGTTTTTAGTTTCAGCTTGAAGTCGTGGACAGATCCCACCTATGCTCCTAGTCCCTCCTCTTCAACTTCTGAAAGCACTTTTAACTGCTTATAGCCCTTTTGCATATTAGTGCATAGGGTAGCAAAACAGCTGTGTCACTTTAGTCAAGAGTATTGTCATTGCCTTGTAGTTGTCCTGTCAAATGTGTTTTTGGAGACTTGCTTATGCATAGCTACTGTGTTGTTCGCTTGTTTTTTTCCATTAGCCCCATCTCCCGTTAAGCAAAACTAGTGCATTTTGGTCAGTCAGTCAAGTCTTACAATCTGATATGCCTCACTGTTGGTGTTATAGTGTTCATATGGGTATTCTTAGATTATTTCTCAGCATTTTCAGGTCTGTCATGCACAAGATTATTTTTTGAGAAGTGAGACCTACCAATTTTGAATGTGTTAAGACTGTCAGTTCGTAAGTAAACATAGGTTTCCATGTTACCCTTGAGTCGGGCAGAGGGCAGAGCAGGGTGGTATCGAAGGACATTTTTACACGTGCTCTGGGAGGGGGCAGAGGGTTTTCTTTAATTAGTGAGCCGCGTCAATTAAAAGTGTCCAAGCATCATGTGCACCAATGTCCACTGAGCTGAAGAATGGCGGTGGGGTGCTTTGAACTAAAGCTCATTGAATGATAACATCGTCAGCGGTGGATGTGATGCTGGGGTCTGTTGGAGCGTGTTAATTTCCGCGCTCCAGCAGACTTAACCAATCGAGTCTGTTTCCACACGCTGGATTTCCAGCATGTGGGGGTTGGGTCCCTCCACATTTATAAGAGCCCTTAAAGACTAACCTTTTCAGATAAGCTTTTGCAGGCTATAGCCTATGCTTACTTCATTAGATGCTATGAATGGACTTTCAGAGAACAGGATAGAGAAAGGAGGAAAGAATAGGGGGAGGGAGGCATTCCTGAGCGGGGAAGGTGAGTTGAAGAGATCAAAAGGGATAAACAAAGCAGTTAACTCACTGAGGGCATGAGAGATTTTACAAGCTAGTCTGGGTAAATGGGATAGAATCCAGAATCCCTGCTGAGACCACACTCAAGAGAATCCATTCTGTGGTTGATTTCTTGTTCCACAGTTTCTCATACAGGCTTATTTCCCCACACTTCAACTATTAAGTCTTTCATATATTTAATTTATTGTTCAAATGCACCTTCCACATAAGACTTCCTGGCTTACTAACCTGTGGGTGTGTTTAAGCTATTTTAATTCCAGCTTAATCACTTTTTGTGTGGGATCATGCATAAGGAGCCACCTCTCAGTAATATGTATAAAACCTATCAAAATGCATACAGCAGAGTCCACCTACAAAAAGTATCCCCCACGTGTCCTTTTAATACAGATGCATGCACTTACAAAGTCCACCCAAGTACATGGTAAATCTATTTAAAGAAAAAAAAAAAAAAAAGAAACCTTCCAATGAATTAAACTCCTACATTGTCTGCAGTCAGGAGAACAAACAATGGATCCCTGGCAATCCTTATTGTTCCTGTTCCTTAGCTCTCTCTGTTAGTAAATGCCATTTTAGTATGTTAGTACTGCTGCGATTCAGAAGTTCCTTGTTTCCAAGGGTTGTAATGATTGCTTGCGTTTCTCAGGATCCAAGTGCTTAGACCTGATCTCCTAACTGTTGGCATATAGGGTCTCATAAATTGTTTAGAAGGAGGCATTACTGTAGAAACTAGAGAATTTGTCCTCCATTTTCATGTTTATTCTTTCTAAGATCTCACGCATAATCGTAGGATTCAAGATTGGGAAAATACAATGATGAGTTTTGGTTTTATTCACTAGATCTCTGTCTTGTAGCATGCCAACAAGGGTATTTTCTATTCACAGAATCACTATTTTCCTCAACTTTAGCCATGTGAGGGTGCATACCAATTCCATGGTACCCTTATTTCTACACTCTTCTAGCTGTCTCCAGATTACTCAGCTATATTATTCCGGCTGTCAATAATGGTTATTCCAGAAATTTTTCCAGCTATCAGTTTAATTGAAAACAATCACAGTTGAAGTAGTTTTAAAATTACATTGTTCATGCTTCTGTGTTTTTCCCGTTTCCTTCCTAGAATTTTGGGGCCAATTTCTTCAGCTAGAGTAACTCTGTTGTAGTCAATGGAGTTACGTTGATATCAAGTTGTTTAGTTTATTCTCTGCATTTTTATATTTTTGATCCAGCTTGTGTCACATTTCTGTATCCCTTGCTTCTTCCTTTCTGCTTTTTTCCTTTCCTATTCTTTTATTTTATGTTTTTCCTCCTCAGTCCCAACATTGCCTCTCTTATCCTGTACTGTGACATGCAGGGGGATGCCCAGCACAGCTTGCTTTGGAGTGCAGACCTGTCCCTCTAGTCAATCATGAGAGATAATGGGCATTGATGCATTTCTTTTGTGTTCAAACCTGTAATTTAGGGAATGAGTAACTGAACTAGTTCTACTCCAGGCTGTTATGACACCCACTCTTCCCATGTTTGTATGCTTCCCCCCCCCCCACCTCTCCACAAGTGCTTCAAATAGCAATGAAGAATTGTGCCTCTGGGAATGGATAGCTCAGATTCATTCTCATTAATGTTGACATGAACAGACTGCATCCTATGCAGTTTCACTGTGCTCCTGTGGCACCCTTGGATATATTGTGTGACACAGTACCATGCATATCCATCTCTGTGAACGTTCCCTTGCAGGGATAATTGGAAAAAGTAATTATGGGATTCCCATGATCCTTGGCCAAATTAGACTTTTGGGGACCACTGTCAAGGCACATCAATATTTTTCATTTAGTAATCTTGGCAATGTCGTTTGAATATTTTACAAACCAAGTCAGTGGTGCATACAGATTCCTGCTTTCTAAACCTTAGTGCCAACATTTGATGTGTATTAAGTCTTGCATCTATAAAAGGAAATGCCTTTTCACTTTATTTATTTATTTATTTATTTATTTATATTGGCAGAATGTGATTCAGTAGACAAACTTGTTTTGTGCTTGAGCTTCCTGAGTGTGTGACAGATGTGTAATAATAACCCATTTGAGTGGCAGTTTTGACACATTTGGCATGCTTATATTTGACAAGTGTGGTTTGCTTCAAACAAATCTTGTTAATAAGCTGGTATTCAGTTTCAGTATGTGTGCTGGTATTATTTGAACAGTGTGTTCTAATCAGTCTTTTTTTCCTTGATAAATAATATTATGCAAGTGCTATACCTACTCAGATTGTAGAAAGTATCCAAGTAGGGCTAAAAGGAAGTAACTTATTCTTTGGTTTCTTCTTTATTTCTTGATTTTTGATGTGCTTGTTTTTAAAGTCTCTAATCAAAGTAAAAGTATTTAATTGTCTTCTATACAAAGTTAGCTTTTCCTTTGGTGTAGCCAAGAGGGAATATTCACTAAGAACATGGTTGTCATTTCAAACTAGCTGGCCTACACCTACAAGGATATATAGGTAGGGACCTACTTAAAGCGTGGTTTCATGATGTGTGTGCTGACGGAGCAGTTGTCATCCTAGGTGCCTCCGTGGCCCAGGTTACCGAGGTTTGCAGACCTAACTGAATTAACTTAAGACTTCCTGGTCAGGATCCCATGCAACAAGTCAACATCCTAATCAACTGAAACGCTTCAAACCTCATTTAATTTTTCTGGGCCTGATTTATAAGTGGAAATACTGAGGTAGTCTGAACTCTTTTAGCTGATACTAATGCAGAGCCAAAACTTGTTGTGCTAGTTATGTGTCATTCCCCAGAAAGCTTTACAGATGAATATCATTTTTTTTCTTTTGCATATGGCTTGTCAGGTATTGCCTCAAAGTTTCAAGTCTAGACTACTTGAAAAGAATGCATATGTTGTGAGAGAGGGGGAGTAATTTAAGGTTGGATTTCACCTGTTAAATCAGTTTCTTGGCACTGCTTAAAATTTTAAGACCGTGCCTGTGGGCTCATCTGGAATCTAATCTGATTCTCAGAAAGCTGTGTGAATCAGAAGTTGATGCCAAAACACAGGCTTGGGAAACTAATCAATCTAGATTTTCAGCTCTGAATTCCAAGGAAAATTTCTGAGTACTCTTTTCCCTGTTTGAGCAATCAGGTGTCTTTATAGGGACATTATCGACAGCCTTCCCTGCTAGCATAGTGACTTGGTGAAGTGTGGCCCCAAAATGCCTCTTTTCTCATGACAGTAGTTAACAAGGCTTTGACTACCCCAAATTCACTTTTTCCCAATCCTCTGCTAGGGACAATAACTTTAAAACTTTTAGTTCAGATTTTTTCTTTCTTTTGCACTCCTATCTAAATAACACCAAGATGAAAGCATGCATGCTTATGTAGGGGGAGAGTAATCCTAACCAATAATTTGTCCTGGGCATGCCTTTGTGAACTTGCAGTTAATATTTTGTGCATACACCAGTGTTGGGGCCATATTAGCTTTCAGGAATATTATAGATGGAAATAAATTTTGAGTCAGTTACTTATCACATGAAGTATCCACTCTACCTTTGTAGCTATACCAGTCCTACTGTCTTCCCTTTTTATATGCACTTTATGCATTTCTAATATGCTTCTTTTAACTCTTGAAGTGACACGCACACAGTTTTTGCAGCTTTGACTTGACTTTTCATGAAGTCATAGTGGACTTTGAGATGAACATGAGTTATCAGTGTGATGAAATCATCAGCAAAGCTAACCATACTTTATCATGCACCAGCAGATGTATGACAAATAGATCCAAAGAGGTGATACTTTCCCTCTGTGCGGCATTGGTTAGAGAGCGGTTGGACTACTGCATCCAGTTTTGGGCGCTGTACTTCAAGAAGGATGTTGATAGACTTGAGGGGTACAGAGAAGGGCCACTTGTATGGTTAGGGGCTTACAGGACAAGCCCTATGAGGAGAGACTGAGGGACCTGGATCTCTTCAGCCTCCACAAGAGAAGGCTGAGAGGTGATCTTGTGGCTGCCTACAAATTCATTAGGGGGGTGCAGCAAGGGATTGGAGATGCTCTGTTCACCGAAGGTAACAAGGAACAGTGGTCACAAACTGACAGAGAGCAGATTTAGGCTAGATATCAGGAAAAATTTCGTCATGGTAAGGGTGGCCAAAACTTGGAATGGCCTTTCAGGGGAGGTGGTGCTCTTCTTTACTTTGGAGGTCTTTACAAGAAGACTGGAGAGGCATCTGGCTGGGGTCATCTGACACCAGCGCTCTTTCCTGCCTATGCAGGGGGTCGGACTTGATGATCTGTTGAGGTCCCTTCCGACCCTAACATCTATGAATCGATGAAGTTTTTTTATGCTATACTGAAGAACTTTGTTCTTTCAGGTCCAGGGAGGCAAGCCTAGACCGTCACATCTTGGGGAAGGTGCAGTTGTGATGCAGACCTTTGATTTACCAGTCTTTTGCTAATTTTTCTGGCTGCTCACTCAGTTTGGAGGGAAGTTGGATGCTGCAGAAATCTTCCCACTGTCAGTTACTGTAGGCCTTCAGCCTCAGGGCTTCTCTCTGTTCAAATAATTGTCAGCTCTTTTCCCACTGCCTTCCCTATACCTAGAAGCCTGCTACTTTTTTTTCCTTTAAAGTACACAGGGAGGAAAATAAAAGCAGTCGGAAAGAGCCTTGGGTAGCAGTAGAATTAGGGAGCAAGAATGTTATTTTCTTTCTTGTTGATCCCTAGCCCCATGCAGGAGATCAGAAGAAGTGAAGATCACCTTCCTTTATTTCTCCTGCTTCTTTTAATTGCCTAGAGTAGAACATTTTTATTTTTAAATTGAAAGCCCAAGTTTTCAACATTCAAATGATTTGCTTGCTAATGCAGATGTTCAAAAACTTAACATGTAATACCTTGTGAAATGCCACTTAAATGAAGTTAAGGATCTAGCTACATGTTTTGGTAAACTTTCTTTATATTTTTCCTCTTTTTTCTACAAAATAGCAACAAGAAGTTGGAAGACTGAAATCTTGTACAAACAGCCTTAAGCCAGGAACCTCCTTTCAGTACTAAATTCAAATTTTGTAGGAAAAACATCAACATTGATCTGTGATAAAAGTTAGCAGTTTTGGAGTCAACAGGATTTCCTGGTTGAATTTTGGAGTGGGGACAAGCCAGGCTTTATTAAGCGTGTTTACACTCCTATAGAAGATGAGCACTTTCTTCAGTATGCTGTATAGCAACTGGATGAAAACAACTTTTGTAGGTTTTTTTGCAACGTTAATAGATGTATTCAGTTTTATTATTTTGCTTCTATAATATTTATATTTTATTTTATCCACTTCCCTGGGGCAGACTGGTGCAGTGGTACATTAGCATCCCCCGTTGATTTCTGCTCCTTCCAAAGTTTTAAAAGCAACAGCCTGGCAGTGGCAGCAGCTTGTCTAGTCGGGCAGTGGTGAGGGAGTCTGTTGCCTTCATGGCTCATCATCATCCTCCTGATCCCATCTAAACTCTTCATTCCATAGTGTTAGTGACACACTCTTTTTTCTAATGGTCTGGATATTTCATCAGTCAAGCTAGCCTTTGTTTTGCGATTCCAGTTTGCTGTTTGCTGTTTCTGGTAGTGAAGCTACTATTTCACAACCCATTAGATTTTGAAACAAATCATTCTAATGAAGTTCTGCTTGTTTTTGCTTCTATCTTAAGCTGAATACTAGGCCCCTAGCATATTAGTAAAGCTTCTAGCTTATTTTTAACTAGAGAAAAATATATTTTATGTGTGATGATGATCCTTACCATCTGCACCCGCCTTTTTTAAAATTCTAGGTCTGCCCATAACACTCTCTCTCTGCTAGCAACCAGTATGCCTCTTACAAAAGAAAACCCCCAGTGAAATTCTTCTCTAAATGACCAAAATATCCCTACTAAGATAGTAATCATGCGTGTGGTGGGGTTAGACATGTTGTTCTGAGGGGTTTGCTTTAGGTCTTATTGTTCATAACTTTCCCAATGTCATCTTCAACTTGTTTAACTCTTGCGAGGGGCATTCTGTGCCTGGAAACTTGCCCCAGTTATGGTTGGTGCAGTAAAAGACCTCGCTAAACATACCTCTTGCATGTGCCCTGGACTATCATGGGTACTAAAGCACTACAAAACTAATTGCTCAGCTTGGGAAGATTTACAAGGACATCAGCTCAAGCTGAGTACGTCGCCATAGCATCTGTTTTCAAGCATAATTCCTGTGTTCCTTTGAGTTGTTCACTTGCTTAAGAAACTAATTTTGAACAAAATAAATAAAAAATGTAGACAGACTGCTTCACTTATGGTAACTGTGATGAGCAGTTACTGTTGCCAGACAAGGCTAGTATGAAGAATTGAATTTTCCTATTGGTATACCTATGATTACTCAGTTTGGTTTCCATTAAAAGTTAGCATTTAACTTCTGATAGCAACAGACACACCATGGTTTTTCCTAGCAGACACCGACTTGCTTAGAAAATCTTGGGAGTGGTGGCAGCCATTCATCAGCAACTTTAGAAAGCATGCAACTGCTTAAGTAGGTGTTTAAGGCACTGTTAGAAGTTACTTTTTCAACGGCATGGGATAGAAATCTAATTGCCTTTTTAAACAAAAACTTAAGTACTTCCCCGTCCCGTCCTGTTCCCCCCCACCTTACTGGCAAGTGGATTTTTTCAAGCCCTTTTAAAGGATATAATTTTGTTTTTAATCCTAAAGAATTATTTTGTAATACATAGCTTTATTGTCTGTCTTTTTACTTGGGTAATTTGAATCGGAGAGTTGCTTTAATTCTTGGCAGCTAGGGAATCTGAACACTGTTGTGTACGAGGAAAAAAAGTTTTGCTGTTTACATTTGTTATAGTAGTGCTGCTCAGCTTTAAAGTTCAACAAGAAGTTACTGAATGGGGTTAAGGGTCAAGTAACTAGAAGAATTAGGCATGTCTTGGGTTTTCAGTACATGCAGCTGACATCCAGCAATGTGAGGTTGTGTGACCTTAAGTTAAATATGTATACCATTTCATAGGAAAGGTCAGCCAGTTAGTGCTTCACTGATCCACATGTTCATGCCATACTAGTTTGAAGCAACCTCGAATGGTGTATGCACACATCCCCAGGTAATTTCAGGTTGGGCATAATTCCTGTGAAATTCCGTTGTGTTAACTCTTCTGATACTACTGAAACTTTTTTTTTTTCCATGGTAAATTAGTGGTGTAGTCATACTTGGAATGTAAAGCTGAAGTAAAACTCTATGCACGCTAGAGGAGTAGGGTTGTGTGAAGCTTTGGTCTCTGATTCGATTTGGCAGAGATTCAGCCAATTCGGTGGCTGAATTTCTGAATCCGAATTGAATCAGGAGACCCTTTAATCTCTCTGAATTGAGTCGGAACTCTCCAAATCGACTCAGAGATTTGGAAAGGTTTGACGATTTGAACATAGACACAGCTTTAAATGTTTTTTCTGTATACCTCAAGGTACCAGGCGGCTTGTGAATGCTGCGATGCTGGGATGGATGGAGCATCTCACCGGAGTGCAGGGCAGTCCCCAGTGTGCTCAGCAGCAGACTCGGAAGTGGAGTAGAAGCACTTCCAGTCCACTTGTGGGTCCACCGGGGAGCACACTAGGGGCCCCCCCACACTCCCTGGCTCGGTGACTGGTGCCCCCTGGGTCTGGGGGGGGCACCTGGGGTCCCCCCCCATGGCTGATCGCTGTGCTGGAGGGAATGGGGGGTCCCGTACGCTTGGCGGCAGACCCAGAAGTGGACCGGAAGTACTTCTGATCTGCTTCCAGGTTTGCCGCCAAGCACACGGGGGGGCCCCCCTGCACTCCTGTGGGACGGTCGGTCTGCCCCACCATCACAGTGTTCATGAGCCACACCTGATACCTCGAGGTATGTAGAAAAAACATTTAAAGCTGTGACTATTGCCGAATCACTGATTCTCTGAATCAGCATTGAATATTCAGATTCAGTGATCCAGATGAACTAATTGAATCACTGTCCTCGAGTCGGGCTCAATCCAAGTTGAATACTGCCCATTTTCCACGCCCCTATAGAGGAGCATGCAGTTCCACAATGGTGGACTTCGAATAACTTGAGAAGATGATAAACTTTGGGAATATTGACCTGCATTTTGTAAAATATGCATCAGCTATACTTTTATTTAAAAGCAGCTTAACTACTGGAGCTGAAAGAAATTTGATTTGCAAATACAGTGATGAGACATTAGGGCAGCTGTCTTACAATTGCAGTGCTTGGCTGTTTAAGGAAATTGAACTCTGAGATGTTTCAGTCTTTGTTCTGTATATCACAAATATGAAAAATCTTACAGCAAAAGCCAGTATTATTGTCTCCATTTTATAGGTGGGGGAACTGAGGCACAGAGAAGGGACATGATTTTGCTGAGGAATTGGGATATAACCAAGGTCTTCAAAGTCCTAGTTCAGGCTGTTGCCTGCTCAGCCAAGTTGTCTCCCAGTAAGTTCCTTGAACCTAAAAATCAAATTTAAGGATTACTGTTTGAATTGACCCCGTCGTTGTCCCATCTATGAGTTGAGCTGCCAGAATGCGTTGTCTAACTTAAAAATTGCAGTTAAAAAAATCATCCAGTGATTTCTTCCGCACCTCCTAATGCTTTGTTTTTCTGATTTTAAATTGATGTTAAAATGCTGGGATAAAGATTCTTTTGATTTGTGTTTAATTGCTGGTAGTTTACTTTATAACTCAAAACTACCACCTTTGCAGTTTATGGATTGAAAGTATTAAAACTACTTGATACAGTAAAGTCAATGCAGTAGAACAAAGCTTATCTAATTTCCCCTTAATGAGTTGATTTAATTTGCTTAGTAAAATTTCTTAAGGACTGTTATACTTTAATTGCGGCAGTCTGTTATGTATAAACACTTAGTTGTATGGAACAAGAGGACATTCTGGGTAAATTAAGTGGTCTGAGAAGCATCTGTTTTGATCATTATTACTGTTGCATTTTTATTGCCTCCATCACAAAGTAGCTTTCAAACTAAAAAATAACAACGTGTTTACCCAAATCCAAGATGGCTTCAAATTGAATAACCCCTCCCCCCAGTAATTGGATTTAAAATTTGTTTTAATTTTTAATTGAATTATAAATTTGCCACCTGCCCCACCATGCCTGTGCCTGCCCTCCCACCCTGCCTTCCCAACCCTCTGCTCCCACCTGCAGCCTGATTAGGGCGGGAAACCTTGTCTTGGATTCGAGTAAATATGGCAAATTTCTGTCTGTTAAAAGATTTTAAACCTGTACATTTTATTCTGCTTTAGTAAATGGACCTTTTCTGGAGATTGCTTCCTTCTATGAAAATACTTTGCTAGTTCTCCAAGATTTAAGGATATAAAATCTGCTATGTCTGAGAATACTGGAACCAGAAAGTTTCTGGAGAGCTTTGACAATAGATCTTTTTCTATTTGCTGGATCCTTCTTGACTGTTTGGTGGCTTTCTAGAATTTTTGCTTTGTTTTTGTGCTCTGTTGATGAGCCTGCCATTATCTATCTGCTTCATCAGCTTTATCCTTGTAGGTCACCCTGCTTTACTTATCTGAGGTGGGGAAAGTATTTAATGGAATCCATAGGCCTTAACATGTGCTTTAATTTGAAGTGTGAAGGAACATCATACCAAGGAAATGTATGGCTTACACTGAAGGGGGTGAAACTGTGCTTGATACTAAGGACAGAAATTACACAAAGGCATCTTGAGAGATTTGAAACAAGGACCAAAGTACAATGAGATTTAACTGCCATCCTTCTGCATCTGTTCATTGTTTGGTTTTTGTTGGTTTTTTTAAATGATTCCTTTCCATAGCAAGGTGGCCTAGGAAGAATAAGCTGCCATGCACGTAGTTGAGTGTTATATAAGAGCAGATGAAGTGGTGGAACCTGCATAGCAGTGATTTTTTATTTTTTTTTTTGGATAGGACTTAACATTTCCTGGCCCTTCCTCTTTTTAAAGTATTTTATTCTCCAGGACCACTCCCCATACACTTCATAAAAACTTTTCACTCACCCTATAAAAACAGCACCGTGGCAGGCATTGATCAGAAAGCACAGAAGGACCCAGAGTTTCAGTTGTAGAGATTCTAGCCTCAGAATTAAAAAGGAATTAAAATGAAATGGGTTATACGAAGAAGATGACTGTCCAGGATTCTTCTTGCCCAAGGAAAGATGCACCATTTAACTGGGAGTTGGGATTTTCTCGATCCTCTTACAAAGAAAAACGGTGGGTTCTCTGAAAGGAATGGTTAAAGACTTCTTTGCCCATATGTTTTTGATGTATCAACAGTCTTTAGATTGCTGCCAAAGATGAGCAGGTCAGACTCGATCAGGATCTGTTTTGATATTGTTAAAGATTTGAAGCTCCCAATCTCATATTCTTCTTAGAGCCCTAAAAAAATAGATATGAGCAGACAGATGATTTTGTAGCGTTGGACTGAGTTAAAATCTGTACACTCTCTCAAATGTCCTGTGTCTACTTGAGCGCAAATCTCTGAGCTTTTGTTTCCAATCATTCCCTTGTGTGTTGTATCTTTTTCCTCTTTTCTATTTAGATTCCAAACATTTGGGAGCAGAAACGATATTGTGCTATGCATCTTCTGAAGCATCTAGCACAGCAAAGACTAGATCTCACTTGGAGAATCTCAGGGTTACTGTTAACGCAGTTAAAACGAGATGGTTTTTGGCTTCATTATTTTGTGTCCAGAAGTTCTGTATGTTCTATTTTTTTGCCATAATGCTCTCAAAATGCTGTTATTCTTCAGCTTGTCCTTATTATACTTCAAATCAGTACCTCCCTGCCAAAAATTAACAAATATGTTTTTGTTACCCCAAACTTTAAAGTATTCAGTTTGTTTATTTTGCAAGTTCATAAGGGTGTACTTGGTGCCTTCCCAGAATATTAGCAAGTGATAGAATCAATCTGGTGGCTGACTTTTTGCATTAGAATGGAAATAAGACTATTACATTTTTGACAGCTGCAGTAAACATTATGCTTCTTTTAAAATGCAGCTTCATTATAATACTTGAATGCAAGAAACTATTGTTTGTGCTTCTAACCTAAGAATGTGTTGTGTGAAAATTTATACAAAAATGCAGTTTAATAGCTTTATTTGAACCAGATACGGGTTCTACGTGTAAAATGCAAGCTATCATATTTCCACTGTAGAAGGATGAATCAAGGTTGGCCCTTCATTTTTTTCAACCAAACAGCCCTGTGTTAAGGAAGCCACATGCCTGCTGAAGTGGAATGAAGTATTTTGGCTTTTAATTTAATAGTCTGATTCCCTTCCTGGCTGGATTCCATGACTGAATGCCTGGCCTTTTGGTTGAGCATTTTTATTTTTCTCTTTTTGTTTTTTTTTCCCCCATGCCCCTTGGTAGACTTCTCTTGCTTTCCTCTACCCTTATCATCCATTACCCTCTCTCTGTTCCCCTTTGTGTGTCCTTTTCCTTCTACACCCAATGTTTAGGATAGTTCTGAATGAATGGAAACTCCAGCCTGAACTGATGCCTTTGCTGTAATATACCTTACTAGAAATGAAGTAGTTTTCATTTGTCATGTCAACTAGTACATTTGGAAGAGAATTCTTGTCTTTAAGGTTAAACAAATGTAAATGCAATGAAATCTAGTAAATTCAGAATTGAGACTGAAACATTGTCTTTGATTTGTCTCCATTGTCTTTGACTATAACAGTAACTGTAATATTACCTAATGTCTGACTTGAAAATTTAGCCAGTAGTTTGGGCTCCTTTAGGTAACCAGTGTTTGAGTTTCTGACTTGACTTTGTTGTTTGTTGTTGCTGTCCATGATGATGCTGGTAATACAGAGGGGTGCTTGCGAGGCAAGGGAGGCAGGGAGAGGTGGCTGCTTTGCTTAATAGCAGCTATGTTTGCAAATTAAGGGGCCATGTCATGGACTACCTGCAAAAGGCTTTGCATCTCCTTAAGGATGGGGATGAACATCCCTAAAGCAGGAGACAGTCAAAGGTTCCTCAAGCTCCATCTGAGATGTGTAGGACCCAGGAGAAGGAAATAATTCTGAGTTGGCAACCAGGTTCTGGCAGAATACAGGGTTATCAAATAAATGACAAAGATTTCAGCTTTTTGTTTTGTTTTTCAATTGAAGCTGGATCTCAAAAGCTAATAAAATGATTTTGTTCCTTAGGGAACATTTTAGCATTCTTCTGATTCCTAGTGATTGTAAAGAAAATTTGTTGTAAAATAGCTCCCACTAAGAAGGCTGTAATGGTTTTTTGTTTTATTCTGGTAATTTACTGTGCCATGTGTATTCTAATTACTGAAATCTTATTTTGTGTCCATCTCACCCAATGGTGTCTGAGAATAGCAAAAAGCAAAATTAACTCACCTTGTCATAAAGAAAACGTACAGAGAATGGAGACTTGCATTAATTTTTCTACTGAAAGAATGGCATTTGTCTTTGAATACAGGTTGGCAATCAGGTCACGACTTTTCTAGAATTGATAAGCTTTTCTAGATGAGAATTTTGAAATTTACAATTTAAGAAATATTTTATTAG
Organism: Crocodylus porosus; assembly: GCF_001723895.1. NCBI lineage: Eukaryota > Metazoa > Chordata > Crocodylia > Crocodylidae > Crocodylus > Crocodylus porosus. Next base: position 1,985,330 of record NW_017728911.1, on the reverse strand, counting down.
AACTTCTGGAGTGTGGTCAATTTAAAATGAGAACCTGTAGCTGTTGAGTTTTTGGTTGTAGTCGTGTTGGTCTAAGGACAAAGGCAGGCAAGGTTCTCTGAGTAGATGCGATATCTTTTATTAGACCAACTGAGTAGTTGGAAAAAAGTTCTTAGCAAGCTTTCCAACGCAGTTGCCCTTCATCACTGATAGGGAGACTCACTATGCCTGATGAAGGGTGCTTGTGCCCAAAAGCTTGCTAAGAACTTTTTACCAACTACTCAATAAAAGATATCACATCTACCCAAAAAACCTTCCTTACCTATAGCTGTTTCATTCAAAGGAAGTGCCCAAGGAAATTACAATAAGTGGCTGCTGTTTATATAAAGTGGCTAAATGATCCAACTTCTAACTTCCCCATTTCATTTAACAAGCTGCAGGTTAAAAAGTCCCAGTTTGCTTTGAAATTAGATATTAAGCTGCTTCCTGTCTGAGTTTTTACCGACTTCGTTTCAGAAATATTTCTGTCCACACTCTTAAAACTGACAGGCAGCCCTCCTATTCGCATGAAGTACAGTTCCTTGAATTTTAACAATTCCTCGTGATTGACATGGAGGAAGAATTCCTTCAGTATTTAGAACATGATTGATTAGAGTACTTCTTAAGTAAATGAACAACTACATATCGTATAGTTAAACTAAGGGAAGTTGTGATCAAATTTGTGCATAGCTTAAAAAATTTGCAAGTGGGGATCAAACAGTATTTGTTTTTTATATGAATGTTTTGGAAGTAATTTAAGAAAATAAACAGTTTCGTTTTCTTTGAGCTTATCATCTTTTTTCTCCTGCTGCTTTGCTCCTCTTTCACTTTGAATAATTAGGGGTTATTTTCCTCCTCCAACTATTATATTATCTGTCTTATTTTCTATTTTGATATTATTTTCCTTACCTTCAATATTTTTCCTTTGTTTACTGTTTTCCTTTTTTCGTGATGATTCTGTTCCATCAGTCATTTTTTTTACCTTCAGAACTCTTTCCCATTCTTATTTCCATCTTTTCCCCCCAAAATATGCATTTTAATACCGTTTTTCTCTTGACATTTTCCTTCTCTTTCTCCCTTGACACATGTGCAAATAGCAGCCCCTCACTCAATCCATACAGATCATGCTACATAGTTTTTTTTCCTTATGAATTTTGATACACTTCTGCCTCTGGACTTATTTCCCTGTCTTTGCAACATATAAGCTGCCTTTTGGTATAATTTATACCCAGGTATTGAAACGCTGTTGATTTATCATTTATTACTTTTTATTTTTCAGTAATGTCTCTTGCAGGGGTGACCAGCTTGTGCCATGGGTGCCAGCTTGTGTGTGTGGCAAGTGGTAGATTTTATTGAGTACAGGCAGCACAGCAGCAGATCAGGTAGGGTGCACAAGGAAAGCAGTAGAAAGCAGAGCAACAGTTGGATCAGGGAGCACAGGGGGGGAAGCAGAAAGCAGAGCAGCAGATCAGGAAGGGGATTGGAGTGGCACTTGAGGAGTGCATGTCTAATTCATGGTAGGCCTGTCAAAAGGGTTGGCTCCCACTGATCTATTTTATAAAGTCCTCGGCCTTTACTAAGCTTCCTAATTTACCTGCCATTTATTTTTGCCTTCAGCTTTTTGCAGACTATATTTTATGAAGCTAATATGAGAGAATCCTTTTTCAGGCAAACAGATTTTGTGCCATGTTTTTATTTCTTTCACCCACAACAGATACGCAGAAGTCAAACAGCATAATGACAATATATACATCCGGTAATTATAATTAACATTTTAGGTCAAGGAGTTAATGAGGCTAGCCCTTTACTCCTACGCATGGCTTCCATAAAAGAGCCAGGTTGATCGTTGACATGCAGGTCCTTCACCCTGCATTGAACATGTGCGTATTGCAAATGTGGATTTTTGAAAGCGCAAACTTTTGTACTCCTATTAAATGAGAGAGCTTGCAGCTATGCCCTTTAAAGAGTGGGAGGAAAGAAAAAACAGACAAGCAAACCAGAGTATTGCAAGTTCAAAATGTGGAAGTGATTTAAAAACAATGTTACTGAGGTTTTAGGAAGTGAAGCATCGGTTAAATACTAAGGTTCATAATCATAAACTATTTCAGAACTATGGTTGTAAATGGTTGTCAAATATCAGTCTGAGCCCTAACAAATATGGTCCTTTATAGTATCAGCAGTAGTAGTTGCCCTCAGTTATAAAACTATATTATATGAAATTAATGCCGTTTTTCTCGGTGCATGGAATAGGTAGTATCAGCAGTTACTGTGATAAAAGAGTTGACAAATTTTGGCTTTCCAGTGTTTTCTCCTGAACGTGGCTGCTGCGTCAGCATTTCAGATGCCTTACCTGCGGTGGAATGTTGTAGAATGAAACTATATGCTAAATAATAAACACAAATAAGGGTCTATAGGTAGTGTAGCATTTGTGATTTTTCCACAACTTGTTCAGATAGTTTTATCAAGGACGTGGGTTATAAAATTCTTCATGTTTTTTCATTTGGTTTTGACTGCCAAGCAATTGGTATCGCTTTGGCTTGACATGTTTGGGGTTAGTCTTATGGAGCTCTATTAACGGGAACAAACTGTCCCTTGAAATGGCACGTCAGGTTGTTCACTATGACTTGCACCTATCTTTAAGTGTGGGAGATAAAAGGTGTTCTCATTTTATATTTTGCATAAAGAGTTTCTGCTGTTGCTACTTTGTTCCCAGTTCCGATATTCTGTAAATTTAGGATAAATTAGCTAGGCTTTAAAGGGTTCTGATTACTTGCAGAAGACAGGGGTGTAATTGGAGTCATTGGTATGTTAAACCTGAGGAAGGCCTGTCTAATGGTTATGGCAGTAGCCTGGTTCTTTAGAGACCTGAGTTAACTTCCTTTTGTGCCACACTTTCCTGTGTTGCTTTGGACAAGTCATGAAGCCCCAGATTTTTAAAGATATATGCATGTCTAACTCCTGTTGATCATAGTGTGGCTATGATACCTTGATACCTGTATATGTGTGTGGCTATGATACCTTGATACCTGTATATGTATGTATGTAAGTGTCTCTGTGTTAGTTCCCCATATGTAAAATGGGGGTAATAGTACTCTGCACTTTTCCATGGTGATATGAGGAGAGGCATACATAGAGACATAACAAGCAGCATTTGTGCCCTAGCTGCCCCTCCGCACCCCCCACCCCCTCACACCCAAGAGAGCCAGGGATTTGGGAGGGAAGGGAAGCTCCTGAGCACTGGAAGGCTGGAGGCTCTGAGAGCTGGGTGCGGGGGAAGGAGAAGTCTTACTTATGCCAGGGGTTCAAAAACAGTCCCCTTCTGCTGCTGCAGCATGATCTGCCCCCATGGCTGTTGCTCTTAAAGAAGTAGCTCAGTCTCTGTACATGCAGCTGAGAGGCGGCTGCTGCTGCTGCTGCTGCTGGGGCATGGGCTCTGCAGGTGGGGGTGATTCTGGTGCCCCTCTGAATTTAGCACCACGACTGATGCCCCATTCGCTTTCTTCAAGTTATGCTACTGGGCATACAAGATGTATGGAGAATAAATGTTGTCTTGGGTTCCATCAAGGAACAGAAAAGTAAAGCAAGGATTACTAGGATGGATTGCATTTGACCATGGAAAATGTGCTGTAATAAAGATTGCATGTCCATTTCTTCTGGTGGTCTGGAGGCAACCACTTATAATGATAACTTTGACACTTATAACACTTATAATAACACTTATAATGATAGCTATAATGGTACACTTGCTTTTTAACCTTGTGCCCCGGCCTCAGCAAAAAGTAAAACTTAACAGTGCTTCATGTTGAGGCGAAATTAGTTTCTAGTCAGTAATTATAAATGCTATCAAAGTGAATTTTAATTAGGTAAGATAGCAAATAGTTTAGATGTCCATACACTGTCTACTTAGTGATTGTAGGATAACATCTGATCTTTAATCTTGAAGTTGATATGCAAGCTAGGGTATTTATTAATGTTGTGACTTTTTTGTATTTTTTTTATTGACTCTAGATGAGGTAATTTTTGGACAGCTAATTTAGCATGCAAGGATGCAAGACACAAGTAGCAAGCCCCTGAGAGTAGTATTTCTATTGTGAATATAAATCATGTTAAAGATAATAATTCTCTACCACTGTGGGCAATATTTAACCTAGGGAGGTGTTTATCTGCTCCCCTTCCCATTTAGTATTTGAGTACTTCAGACATATTCATGTTTATTCTCACAACATTGCTGTGAGGTAGTGAATATTAGCTCTGTTTTACAGTTGGGGAATTTAGACAGAGATTAAAGGCCTACTAGAAAACTCATTGCTCCAGGTAACATAGGAAGCTTGTGGGAGAGCCAGAAATTGAAGCCAGTCCGGGGTCTTAACCACAAGGCTATCCTTCCTTCCTGGTGTCCTCCAGTTAAAAGGCTCTGTGTTTAATTGCTAAGCCAGCAAGATTTACTATTTTTTTTTTTTTTAAATTGAACAATTTAATAAAAGTGGATCTGGCAGCAATGTGAGAACTGAAGTTCTTGTTATGATTTAACTATCTACAGTATGCTCTATTCAGAGTGCATCGCCTCAGGACTGAAAAAAGGGCTATGCGTTCACCTCAACTATGCCTTTACTGAAATTCAGTGTAAAACATTGCTCGTTAACTAGAGGAACAGCCTGCACTGAGCTTTTCAGACTTCATTAGTGCTTCTCATGTTACCCCTCTAATAGCAGGGCTGAAATTGCTAATACCTAGTCTCTTGAAGACTACCTTAGGAGCCTCAAAATTGGTGGATCTGGCTAGAAGCTGTCAGTTAGGCTGTTAAAAGATTACAGTTATAGAAAGTAGAAGAAGACAGGTGAATTCTTGTGCATTTACGCTTTGCTTTTAAGAAAAATTGTGAAATACATCCAAACTTCTTTTTTTTTTTTTTTTTTAGACGTGCCAAATTTTAATCAGTAAGTACCAAGATTTTTTTATACCCAGAGTCTGCTGTGTTGTCAGTAGGTTAAAAACCTCTAGTGTATCCATGTTTGAGACAAGGTGGAACAAAGTGTATCTGCTTTGCAGTGAGTATGGGGGACCAAATAAAAGAAATCTAGATAGATCTGATCCTAAAACTAGACAAACGTTTAGCTTCTGTTTTCAGTAAGAAGTATGATGATGACCCCAAGGACAACAGTTTGACGTCTGATGGGAATGTGAGTAGGGACATCTCCACCCTGACATAAAATCAGAACTAAAAGAATTCAGGCAGGCGCGGGGTAGAAAACTTCAGAATTTTGAGAACTGGTATATGAAATCACAGGTCTGGGAGCCAGGGTTTTTAACTTGAGAACAGCAAATATAACACTTATATTTAAGAAAGGGGAAAAATATCACTCCTTCCAGCTGCAGCTTGGAAGTGTGGTCTCAATGTATTCAGGGGCTTTAGAATGAATTTTGAAGAAAAGATTAATGGAAGACATAAAGTAAATGGAAAACAGACAGGAAATATAATGAAGATTTACCAAAGGTAGAGAAGGCCAAAGTACCCTTTGATAATATAATTCATTTCACGAAGGAGTTGCAGTAGATCTAATCTAATCTTTTGGTTGCCACATGAGAAATTAATTAGTTGAAGTAGCTCAGTTTAAAGCAGGGGTGGGCAATTATTTTGGCTGGAGGGCTGCTTAATGCGTGTTGGTGAACTGTCGAGGGCTGCGAGGGTAACCCCACCCCTTGACAGGTGCCCTGCCCCCTGGTCAGCATCTTGGGACAAGAAGTCCTGCCTTTAACCTCTGATCTTTGCCACTGGACATCCCTCCCTAGATCTCCAACAGGAAGAAACCAATGACATCCAGCACTGGAGTAACTGAAGTGGGGTGAAACTCACCAGTACAAAGTGCAAGATTTTGCATTTAAGGAGCAATAACCAACATTTCTGCTGTAAGCTGGAAGTTCATCATTTGGAAATGAGTGAGGAGGAGAGAGGCTTGTGTATGATAGACAATCACAGGATGTCTGTTGTGTCATGTAAAAGGCAGATACCTTGCCTAATACACTTTAGGATGGTATTTCAAGTAGAGATAGGGAATTAATAATGCCGTTGTCTGCACCGGTGAGACCCCATCTGGAAAGCAGCATGCTATTCCGGTTGCTTATGTTCCGGAAAGACTAATTCAATCTGGAGCGAGTGCAGAGATTGACTATTAGGATGATGGGGCAAATGGAGAGCCTGTCTCATGAGAGGAGAATAGAAGAGCTTGGCTTGTTTAGCCTAGCAAAATGAAAGCTGAGGTAGGATATTATTGTCATCTATAAATACACCAGGGAGGAAGAGGAACTATTTCAACTAATGCACAATGTTGGCACAAAAACAAATGGATAGAAACTAGCTGTGAATAAATTTGGGCTGGAAGTTAGATGAAGGTTCCTAACTATAATAACAGCAAAGTTCTGGAATAACTATTCAAGAGGAAAAGTGGAAGCAAAGAAACGTGGTTTTAAGAGGGGCATTATCAGTTTCTCAAAGAAATTTTTCAGTTTGGCTAAAATTGGTGATTCAGAAGGCCTCTTCCAGTCCAGTATTCATAAAGTAACTGCATCTCGTTATTCTAGGAGCAGATCAGTGCTTTTTGCTTTTCTTGTAAAACTCTGCCCAGCTCTTCAGTTTGCCTTTCTTTTGAACATATCACTTTGGTGGCTCATAGTTACCTGCTACTAACTGGTATGCCGTCTCTCTTTCAGCAGATAAACTTGTTATGTTTCCTAATTTCACTCTAATAAAATTAGCCACTCTAATCCTCAATTGTTTAGTTTAACTTATTCCTTTTATTTAGCATCTTAGAAAACGTTGCTATGTAGTCTCCAATTAAAGGATATAAAACAGGCATGTCTTATTCTCCTCTTTTTCTTTTTTTTTTACTTGCAGTTTTCTGTAAGAGCCTCTGCTTTGACTATAATAAGCGTTTGTGATTCAAAACCAGTGTCTTCAGATAAACTCTGTTGGTGGGTTGGGAGAGCATTCTGTATTGAGAACTGTTTGTTGCAGCATTACTTACTGCACCATTACTTACTGCAGCATTTGACTGGGATTTTGAGAATTCCCCTTTCTGCTTTAAGAATGCAAATGAACATGAGATGTGCAAAGAGTCAGCATTTGTTCCAGCTAGTGCCCACTATGTAATAAAGCTTAATGGTTTCCTTCAACCTGTGTTCCAATCAATCTAGATACAAAAGAAGTCCTATTAATCAGATTTTATTTTAAAAGAAGAAACTTATTCGTACATAAGTAAAACATCAAACAGTCATTGTGACAATTGCTATTTGCCAACTGTACCAGACAATACCCTTTTGACAACATCTCAATCTTTCTGGCATTTAGTAGCAGGACTCATATAATAAATTCCCTGGATTACATAAATACTCAGAATGGGCTATAAATGACTAGGGAGAAAAAGATGAGAGCTTTTTAAAGTGAGCTGCTTTATATTCATAGCTCCTATGCAATGAAATCTGTCTTATGTGGCTACTCCAAGACAGACATAAATCAGTTGTCTAATGGGTGGTTGTTTTATCAGGGTAGAGCAGGTTGGATATGGTGTATTTGGAGATGTCTTCAGCTACTTTATTAAAACAGAAAACTGTCTTTTAAAGGGTGTCCTGGACAAGTTTTGAATTGAATTAATTATCTCAAGCTTATTGAAAATTTCACTTAATTTTAAGGACCTCAAAGCAATTATGACTCATCTAGGAAGTTAATTAAAACTGTCATGTCCTTAATGCTTTAACAGTTTCAAATGACAAGCTTACACTAGTTGGTTGTAAGCTATTAAACTATATTCTTTGATTTTTTTTTTTTTTTTTTTTTTTTTTTTTAATATTTGAATGCAACTCTTCCTACAGCAAGAATGTGGGAATAGGTCATTTTTTAGAATTGGTGATAGGAAGCATTATTAGACTAATAAAGATTTGTCTTCATATGAGAATTTTGGTCAGTTGGACATGTCCCTATTGTCACTATTTTGCAAGAATATTTTGTTGTTTTAGTGTTGAAATGTAACATTTTCTCTGTCCTGCTAAGAGCTGTGGTGGTTATGATGATGCTTATTGAGCAGTTATTTCCATATATCTGCACTCCGGTTTTGTGGGCCAGAGCTGTCCTGGTATTTGGAGGCCTCTAGGACAGATATAAACTTGCCAGCAGTTCATAAATTTTAGCCAGGCTTTTACCTGACTCAGGAAGTGCATGTTTGAACTTTATTAAGGGGCTTAGGCTAGGATTCACAATGATCTAATACCAGTGCACTGCCAACTGTAATGTGTAATTTTCCTGTTTTATTGCTCTGTTTTATTTTAGTGGTTTTTTTGCTTTAGATAGATTTTTCCTGCATCAGTTTCAGGGATGTTAATCACTAGTGGGTAAATACATATAGCCATTCTGTAAAATGGCCCTTACCAGTAGTACATTAAATTATGCCACATAATACCATCCTCAGTGAGAGAGGCAGTTGTTTCCTAGCGTTAGGATGGCAATACAGTATGGCCATTTTAGATCTGGATTATGTTATTGACATGGGGTTGGATTAATTTATTTTTCAGGAAAAAATAAAAAGGAGTAGATAATTTTAACTTTTCCGAATGATGTCTAAAAGGGAGTGTGATGATACCACACTTGAAGGCTGCATATATCAAATAAGGAGAGTTTGTTAATGGCAGCATTAGAGGAAGCTGAAAGGGTAATAGAATGTAACTAAGTGATTAGAGAAAATTGAATGGCTGGCTCCCATTTTGTGTTGGCATATAGTTAACATATTTGCCTTGTGAAAGGCATAACTGTTAAACTCTCAAAGAAGCCTCAGAAAAATACAAAAGATAAAACAAGTTATTCTGGCTACGGGAAAGCAACTAGAAACTGGGAACACGGACTTTTTTTATGTAAACATTAGTGAGAATATTAGGAAATATTTCCTAGCAGTTCTTTCAACTTCACAGTCAAATGAAGGTCTAGTTCTGTGTTGCTTTAGAAATGGGCTGTGCAGGTAACTTAACTTAAGGTTGTATTATAGTTGGTGCTCCTGCACTGTAATGTTGAAATAACCTGGATGTTATTTGGTATCCCTTTCATCTGAGTAGCTCAAGACAAACTAAAGCCTTGAAAAGGGCTTTATTTATTTGGCTTTACAGAAAATAACTGATCATCCAAAATAACAGGAAATCAGTGTCAGAAATGGGAACACTATCTAGATTTTTCTGATTCTCGTTACTTTGCTTTAAATAGTAAATTATATGATCTAATATCCTGGTTCTATATGCCATGTTGTATAATAAGCAGTATTTATTTTTCTTGTTTGCAGAGTATTGTATTACCCAAACGCTATTTCCTTTTTCTCACTTTCTTCTCATATTTTCACTAATAATATAGTACAACTTAGAGTACAAATAGGATTATGTCTTAATTACCATATTTACTCAAATATAAAAGAATTCCACCCCCTCCCCCAGCATGTGGGGAAATAGTTCCTTGTCTTATATTTGCTTGCAAGGAGACCTCATTAAATCCATTGTCTATCATTAAACTGCTGCCAAAAGCAGCAGGTGCTCAGTAACAGAAACCAACTATGAAGCTTATTAAATGTAGCCAACACTGAGCATGACTATAAAACACATGGCCCACATGGGGCAAACATAGTGATTCTGTTGTTGTTGTTTTTTAATTTCATGTCTTGGGTCAAACCGGTTCCAAATTTTATAGACTGAGCAGAGCTCAGTTGTTCAAGCCTGTTTGGGAGTACCACCGGTAAGCATCCTTCTTCCATGACTCTTCGGTCTGGGGCTTCAGATATTCTTAAATCCATTGCAGGCATCCTGGAAACCTACCACAAGTAAAGGTCAATGCATCCCATCTAAAAAAGATGCATGCTAGTGCTCACTGTGCTCAGTCCCCCACCAGTGTCGTCTCTTTTTCAAGTCATGGTAAGCCACTACATTGACTATGTTTCAATTTCCTCTTTGATCCCACAGCTGAGCTGTGTCTGTCATTGTCCCCCCCCCCCCCAATATTTCCAATTATTCCTGTTTCTTCACCAGCCTCAAGTGTCTGGCAAACCACACCAAACGGGATCCCACTCAGAATCCTTTTGTTGCCTCTTCTCAGCCTGTTGCATACGATTAGTGCGACTCTGCTCACCATGTGGTGGAACTGGACAAGGTTGCTCTGCCCCTCATCTGCATATAAAGTTTTGGAGGATCCCAGGAGTTGTAACAAAAGCACTTTGGTTCATGTCATGAGCGGACGGCTACCTAGCGTGTGGCTCCTTTGTAAGGGGGTATTTCGAGTGTACACGCATACTGAGCAGTGCTGAGCTGTGGGGTCACCATGGCTTGAAATGCTTTTGATTCTGGTGGGGCGCAGCTCATGAATTATATGATAAATCATGTATGTTTTGGGTTTGAACTAATATCATGCATAGTTTATACTATAAGTAAGTGCTAGAGTGGTGCATGCTTAGAACTGTGTTCATGGAGTATCTGTGCTAAAACATGCAGCAGTTTAAAAAAGGTAATATGCATCCATCCTTGATGAACTAGGTCTGTGGGTACCCATAGTAAATTGCCTATGTGCAAATTGCTACAGGCAAGTTTATTTCAAAGTCAGTGTTTTGAAATTTCTCTCTCACTTTCATGTGCTCAGGGGAAGCAGGGTTTGATAGTAAGACGGGTGAAGGGGCTACAGGGAGAAGAAATTGGAGGACAGAGGATAAGGGGGCCACTTGAGCCCCCAGTTTTGTTTTCCCTGCTGTAGCCGTGGGAGGAAGACAAATTCTAGGCAAATTCCCAATAATTAGATTGTATACCTGGAAAATTATAACAAATGTATACAGTTTGCATATATAGAATCCAGTGATCAGGGAGTCATCTTATATTCAGGGCCATTTTATATTTGAGTAAATATCGTATTTATATATTTCCTAATTTAAACCAGAGAACAGAATTAAAAAGCATTGATTTTAGGATGTAAAATTGTTCTCGGTGGGTGATCAGAGATGTTTTGAAAGGCATGGATTTTTATATTTGAAGCAGGCATAAAGCTATGGGTATACATAGTGTCATGAAAAGTGACAGCTACCTTGAGCAGCCCATACAACCAACTTCTGAATCCTTTTAACTTGCCTTTTGATTTATGTACAAGTGTCTCTCCCCAACAGTGCTTTGCTGTTTAGAAGGTATAAAAATGTAGTTCTTGTAAAACATGACTTAATTTAGTAGGGTTGGAGGAAATATGGAAGAAGCAAGGTATTTTTGTTTATTTTCTTTGTTGTTATATCTTTTATTTTATCTTTGGCTGAACCAACTATATAGTTGAGAGTGATGTTAGATGAGCTTTCAAGCACAAAGTGGCTTTCCGCAGGTCTGGGGAAGAAGCAGCCTAAACTATAAATACCAGGTAAAATAATGACTTGTGTTAACTCCGCATGTAAAATTCAACCGACAATTAATTGTCTTAATTTTGCTTGACTTGAATTACTCAGAATGTGTAAACTTTGATCCATGCCATTTTCAGTGTTCAGGCATACATGCATGTGCATTTCTTGATGTTTGGACTATCATACTGAGCAGCCAAGAGTCAAATAGCTTGAATTAATACCGTGCTTGAGCTCTTTTAAAAGGTACTGTGAGCCAGTGGCATTAATGTGACAGGATGTAAGCCATATTATCTGAACTGCTTATGCCACAGAATGAAAACTTTGCTGAAATCTTTAACTCATGTGCTGCTTTTTACCCTACCAGTTCTCAAAGGAAAAAAAAATGCAGTTTCTAGTATTACATCACAATTATGATATTTATAATAACAGAGATGCAATATATATAGCCTTATGGCATGAGTGAAATATGGGTAATGAATGGGTGGGACCTCATAGTTGCTCTCTTGGTTTTTAATTCTGGCCCATGTAACCACCCCCATGATGTGACATCTGTTTTTCATTTTTGACAGAAAACTGGGTAATTCCAATAAAACTGGAGATAGAGCTTAGTGATTTTTAAGAAATAAAAACTGATAGTAAGTACATCATTTAATAGTTGAACTTAGGATTTTTTATGGGAAGTGTTAAACCATTCTGTTGTAGTGAGTGGCTATACATCTGGAAGGCTGTAAAAACTAGATGGGGATTTTTAATTTAGTCCTTTATCTTCATATGCCTTTAAATGTGGAGGAGTGCTTCTGAAAAGCACTTAAGTATATTCAGAACTCCAAGCTTGAAAACAGTCTTACTGATTTCAAGAGGGGGCTACTTGCATGCATTAAATTATGCATATACATGATAAGTATTTGCAGGATGGTGTCCCTAGAATCAAATTAATCTTTTTAAATGCTCCTGGAAATTTGATAAATATATGGGAACAGCCACAAGCGATCATGTTTGCTTCTTGGGTCCTTCTGTTTGTATTTATTTTTTTAGAGATTTTGTTTCTTGTTCTGTAAACCTGGCAACAGGTGGGGAAAAGTTGTAAATAGGGATTCTCATTGTAAAATGTAGAGCCTGTGTCAGCTATCCTTCTTTTCGATCTTTCATAACCTTATGTTTGAAATATACCTTAATAACCGAGAAGATGTAAAGAAATGTAGGCTTCACCAGAACTAGTCAGGGGATACTGAATTTAACTAGGACACATTTAATTTTCCTTAAAAGCAGCAGCAAGAGTAGAACTTGTTTTGAAGCAGTGTATACAAATTGGGCAAGGTATCTGAGAGAGATTTGAAGGGTGGTTTTTTACATCTATTACTTTCCCCTTTCTGGGTTGTATTTTATACATTAGAACCAGCCTGCACTATATCCTTTTTAGATCAATTCCATTTTTGATCCCACTGAGCAGAGGTGACTAGGTTAAGAAAGTATGGTAGAATAATTTAGTTTTTAAGTAAACTTTTTGGATTATGTGTTGTGTGGATACATCTGCCCAGCACATTAGTTGTCTCTGGTACCTTTTTTCCAACCTATTATTTATTTAAAGTTTGTCATTGTAGTCATCATAATGGAAGCTTTATATATAAATACAGAACTTCTAGTATTTCTTATACTTGGATTTCATCTTTTTTGGTAAAATAAAAAATACCTCATCTTCCGTGTAGCCCATATTATGGTAGCTGAAAGCAATTGGTAATGTGTTTTATGCGCTCGTGTGCTGCTTGTCTAAGAAGTGAGGAGAGAAACCGCCCCCCCCCCCCCCAAAGTCTTACATTCCAAGTAACACCAATTTCTTTCATATTTAACCTGAAATACAGAATGGTCTGTACCTTGTTTGCGAGTGGTCTGTAAAGCACCTCCCATTGTTGTTTTTTTCCCCATAGCTACAATAGCCTTTTAGTTGTAGTAGACTCTGTATTAGACGGAAAACCCTCAGAGATTGCAAAACTGTCTCATTTGGATCTTATGTATTTGATCCTATGCAAGCATATAGCAGGCTATTTGTATTTCCTGGTGTCAACAAACCATCAGAATCGTGTAGTTTGGGACTTCCGTAGTTCAAAGCCAGCTGTTATTGCAGGGACGCTATCTCCCTTACACAAAGCACAGCAATAATTGCTTACCAAAGCTCTCCCCACACTGCATTGACAGACAATTTATTAATTCCAACCTGATTAGCTGCCCATAAGACTCTGGGGTACTCAGCTTTTCAGATATTAATAACTGGTTACTTCTGAACAGGCATGGCTTCCCTTGTATGTCCGTCCTAGTGCTAACAGGCCAGCAAAACTCCTTGTAAGATTCTAGGATGGTTTCTTTCTTCATACAGAAATTCTGTAGCTTCTGTTGATCTTTCAAGGGCTGCATAATGTAGTCCCTCCAGTCCATGGTGGTGGTTTCAGATCCTGAGGGCATAGTGGGGGAATCCACAGCTCTAAAATTCAACAATCTGAATCTCATTGCTCCATGATGACCCTATGCGTGGGCTGTACAGTCTCTGTAGCAGGGTTGTCTCAATCTGGGTGCATGCCTATCTATCCTTGGAACGGAGGGCAGAACTATACTGCTTGCATAGCTGGAAATGCTGTGCTTTACAGATGTGGCAAATTGAAATCAATTTTGCATAGGTATGTGGAAGAACTTATGCATACGTTCCACAATATACTGCATATAATTCATAGAATAATGGAGCACTAAGAAGCTAAGGGAATATCCCCAGAAATCCTAGCGCCGCTAGGATTAATTAAAATTAATTAAAATTAATGTGGCACCATTGTTTGATTGGGTTACGTGGTGTCTCTTATACTGGCTTAGCAGCATTGGATGCTCAAACATAGGTTTCCAAAACCCGGTTGCCTGGACTCGGGTTAACTTAGAAGGCATACGTTATGATTAAGAGTTAGAAATCACTGGGGAAAAAAACATTTGAGACTACTAGTGTGCACCTTTTCTGGTTCAAGTTTCATTAGCACTGAAGAACGTATGGTGGAGCTCCATCTGATGCTATGGGATAGGGGGGAAAGAAGGTATATCTCATTCTTGGATACATGAACAGGAGCGTCTTACCTAAGGCCTGGCAAGCGATTATTCGGTTCTCATCTGTTCTAGTGAGACCTCAGCTAGAGAACTATATCCAGTTATGGGCACTGCACCTTAGGAAAGATGCAGACTTATTGGAGGGGGTCCAGAGGAGAGCAACACAAATACCATATCTCTCGTACCATGTGCCCCCAAATAAGACCTGTATCTTGTTTTAGGAAAGCAGGAAGAAGAAAGATTTTTCCAGACTCTTACCTGCTACAACATGAGCTCACCACATTTGAAGGCTGCCATATGCAGGAGGGGAAGAGTCCTGTCATCAGCATTGCTCACCCTTTCCTTGCAGCTGATCGGCTAGAGGTTCAGCCCTGTTGCAGCCACTGCCTAATTGGAAGCGGCTTTTGGCTTGGCTCGAGTTCAACATTGCCTGTGACTGGGTTAAACCTGAAGTTGCTGCTGAATGGGACTTTCGCCTTTCTGCATGTGGTGGGGAAGGGAGCCCAGGCCCTGGCAGCCATTCTGGCATCTACTTGTCTCTGTTCTGGTGTGGAAAACAGCTTCCTTGCTTCAAACATGCGCCCCAATTTTGGAGGGCTAATTTTGGGAATGGGTGCATGTGGCATGCACTTGAGTACAGCAAAAAGTCTAGAAAAATGCCCAATGCAGAAAAATTGAAGCAATTGCATCTGTTTAGTCTAGAAAAGGGAGGACAGAGTAGAGACACAGCAGTCTCCAAATATGTAAAAAGCTTTTATAAAGAGGATAGTGATTAATTGCTCTCCTTATCCACTGGGATAGGATAAGTGATAGTTTGCAGCAAAAAAACATGTAGGTTACCTACTAGGAAAGGCTAAATACAATAAAGATATTTGAGCACTGAAGCAGACAACGTAGGGAGGTTGCCAAATTTGTTTTATCAAAGATTTTTAAATACACATCAGTGAAAAATGTCAGGAACAGTTCGTGAATACTTATCATGCCTCAGAGCAGGGGGGATGAATAGGGCAGGATGTATATCTGACGAACAAATAAATGATGTCATGAGATCCTTCCAGACCTGCATCTCTGTGATCTCAATGATTCACAAAAAACAGCAACAAAAACTCAGCAGTACTTTGTGTACATGAATGTTAGTTGTCGGGCTTGCAAGATCTACCCCAGTATAGACAAATGCCCATTTTTTGTAAATCCTATCAGAGTAAGTATTAAAAAGGAAAATTATACCCATAACAACAAAACTTTGGTTCATGCAGACTGGTTTAAAAATGGCAGGACCTGGTCTAAGATTTGCCCCTTCCTCTTCTTCCCCCCCCACCCTCCCAAACGGCGATTGCGTGTTATGTTACCTATTGATCTAAACTAAGCCACTTAATGGAAGGTCATGCAACTTCAATTGATTCTGTCTCAGGCTTTTTGAATGTCTGGACCTAGCCTAAGGTGCTAGCTACCCTGCTCTGTCTTCTGCCTTGAGATGTAAAATTATTGTGCATATGTTAAAACATATTAAAGCTTTAAGCAGTGGTTCTCATTCAAGACAAAGTGGCATTAAGAGCCACAGACTTTTATAATTTTCCATTTGCTGCCTTTGTTTTGCACACAAATTATTAAACTCTTTGGGATGGAGAATAGCTTGTTCAGTGCTTGTATAGTTCGCATCATAATAATACTAATACTTGATTCAAATTCTGTTACTTTATTCATAGTTTATTTGGTTTGCATTAGCCACTGCAAACTCTTTACAGTCTTGGACTTACTGACCCAAGCTGTGTTCTGTCGGTGAATTCTTCATGGATGGAGCCCATTGTATGCAGGGGCTGTAGTATGAGGATAATTGGCTTGCCCTGTCTTGTATCAGTCAAAATTATAGTCTGAGGATCTGTGATGAAACAGTGCCATCAGAACTGATGTACAACAAGGCTGCTTCTGGTATTCTTTCTTGCTGATCATGACCTAAGAGGAAAGACTCGCTGGTTCTAACTCGACAAAAGGCATTTGACTCGATTGGGAAAGTTTTCTTTTTTCAGTTTCCCATTTTGCCTGTTTTTACCTTTTTTTTTTGGCTGAAGCACAGGTTTATTATATCTCAAAAAATCTTTTAAGTTGAGATTTGGAAAATAAATGTTTGAAGAAGGGGCCAAGCAAAATATGGCCCACAGGCCAGATCTGGCCTGGCAGACGATTCCATCTGGTCCCTGGGGCCCCTCTGTAAGCCCCTGGCCTTGTGTCCCCCGCATGCCACTACCACCTGTAGACTTGTGTGGCAGCTGTGTATTATGGGCTGGGTGGGAATGGCCCCACATGCTGCCACCACTTGCGGCCAGGGACTGGTGGGAATGCAGGAGCTGAATGCTATGGGGCCGGGTGGGGCTGGACTTGCTCGCTGCCACCATCTACAGCTTCAGGGACTCCCTCTACCCCCCCACATACACCCACACTTTCTTATAGCCCCTATACACATTCACCCCCCAACATAACCCCACAGCCCCCCACACACTCCAACATCTCCCCCACCATACCCACACACATCCCCTCCCACCACCCTGCCCCCTACCATACTTCCAAACCTACCCACACCCTCCCACAGCTCCCACTCGCACTCCTACCCCCTGCCCCACCATACCCCCCCACACACATGCACACCCAACCACTCACCCCTGCACCCACACACCCACCACCCCACCCCAC
>NW_017728911.1:1966347-1967962 GCF_001723895.1 Crocodylus porosus | reverse complement strand
AAAAAAAAAAAAAAGAGAGTACTTCTGGGACAAGGGGAGGGACTTTGGTTGCAAAGGTCAGGGGTTACAGGCAGGACTTCTGGTCCTAAAATATTGACCGGAGGCAAGGCACCTGTCAAGGGGTGGGGGCTATCCTTGTGACCTTTGACAGGTCCTCCAGCTGAAATAATTGCCCATCCCTGTTTTAAGAAGTAGCAACTCTAGAGTTCATTACCTGTTTTAATCTGTTTATGTGCCAGATACTTATTTACATGCTGTCATTAGCAGGATTTCTTATTGGAGTGTTAGAAAAGGAAATATAAGGAATATCAAAATATGGAAAAATATTGAAATTATTTGCCCTGACTATACAAAAGCTTAAAAAGTAGATGCATCACTCACCTAAATAGTCTTCCTGGCTTCAGTGGGACTATCTGTGTGTTTAAAGTAGTGTCTAAGTGTTTGCAGCATACAATACTAAAATTGTTTTTCTTTTAATTGAAGTGTTATAATGGCATAATCTCTTCATTACTTCAGAACAAAGCTGGAGTGTTGAGCCAAACTTCAGACTATCTGTACACTAAAAGAGTTGATATAACCATGATTTATATATTTAGGCCCAAATTTTAAGAAATAGGATCCTCAAGTTAAGGTGGCAGTTTCAAAAACAAAGGAGGAATATAAGTCCTGTTGACTTAAAACTGGTAAATTCTGAGTGGGAGGAGTACAACCTGGTTAAAACATTTCAGCTTACTTGACTTGTGAACATGCCATATATTAAAAAGTAGCTTAAAAAATAGAGCAAGAAATTTTCTTGCCAGTTTTGTGTTCTGAGTGTGTGGTGATGTCCAGTTAAGGATGTTAAGAAGGCCTCAAATTGGACTTTCAACAGATGAACATTTTAAGATGAAATGTCTAAGTCGGGGCTGTCCAACTGATTTGGCTCTGTGGGCTGGAACTGGTCCAAAGGGCTTCTCGGATGTCGGAAAACTGACCTTCAGTGGCAGGTTGGTAGCCTGTGGGCACAGTTGCCAAAGATGCTACACTGCCATAGCTCTGGCATTTAAGATAAATGCTGCTTTTACTTGCCCCCCTTTTTTTCTTGCTGTTGATTTTAGCTGGCAGTAGTGCCAGATGACTGTGAATATAATGGCACGTAAGGAAACAGCAGGATGGAGGAGAGCAGTAGCAGTAGCAACCTCAATCCCCCTCCACGGAGTTTCAAAGCTATGCCCATGCAGAGGGCCCGGCAGCCATGTGGGCCGCAGTTTAACCCTTGCAGGGCACGTGCAGCCCATGAGCTGCCACTTGAACAGCACTGATCAAGGTGAAAAAAAACATTGAACACCTGGAATTCTTGTAATAGGAAATAAAATATCAAAAGTACAAAACATCAATTTTAGCAGTTTAACTCTATGAAAAGTAAATAAAGAACAAGCAGTGTTTGAGTAAATTGATTTGCCCCCCTTTTTTGGGGGGGGGGAAAAACCCCCATTAATTTTATCCATTCTCTTTAATCTGTTGTATGTCATAAAAAGTGCCAATCATTGGTGCTACTGCAAACACAGTAGCAAAGTTTTAAATTAGCCTGGTTCCTGATTTTTTTTTTTTCTTTTTTTTTTTTTTAATTTCTGCA